>NW_027331706.1:0-145819 GCF_022965805.1 Primulina eburnea | reverse complement strand
CCTCGATGAACCAATGGTTGCAGATTCGATCGGGATATATGAGATGAAGGGACCGTACTGTACGTTAATCATAATCTACTGGTTCTTGCAGGCACATCAGTGATACCTAGGGGATCATGGGGCGATGCTACAGACGCTCTTAACTGATCCGATGGTGTAATCAGAAATGAGTTCTGGCATTCTTGATCATGGTGTTGGTGGAAAAGAATGGGGCTAACCAGGGTAAGCCCGAATAAAGGATTATGTCCTGAATCACAAAGAGTTGTGAACCCACGGCTAGCTGTATCCCTGAACATTGAGGGTCACACAAGCACTGATTGTTTGTTCCCGTTGAGAGAATAAATTCAAAGAGTTGAATTTATATTAGATATAGTAAATTCAAGGAGTTGAATTTATGATAATTAAATTTTGAGAAAATAAATTCAAGGAGTTGAATTTATAAGATAGTAAATTCAAGAAGTTGAATTTATGAAATTTGAGAATTTAATTTAAAACTCAAATGTTGGGTTTATTAAATATTAATTTGGAGTGATAGAAATTCAGGAGTTGAATTTATAATTTAAATAATAAATTCAAATGTTGAATTTATAATGTATTTAATTCATTAAGCTCAAGAGTTGAGTTGATTAATTAATAATTAAATGGTAGATAATATGTTTAATGGGCTGTAGGAGTACAAGTCCAACATATTAAATAATTAAAGTTTATTATAGGCCTTGATTAATGGATTAAACTAGTGTGACTAGCCCAATTAATTAATCAAGTCTATTAAGGTATTATGAAATTTAGGTCAAGATTATTGTGTTTAAAAGAAATATATATATTGACCTAGCCTCCACTATTCCTATTTTGTGATTCACGAAGATTGCATCCGAGAGTTCATGATTTGTCATGAAAATATTTGTAGAATCTTAAATTTTATTAATTATCTCATTAAGTTGCATATTAATTCGATAACTATGTGATAACTATAATAATGGCATCGCGTTTACTATTTGGAGAACTCCTTCTCCAACGTACATCTCGTACTCTGGCCAGAGATTCCATGCACTATTATTTCATTAGATCACATAGGATATCCACACCCGTAGGTGAGCGGTGAATCCCCGACTACAATGCACTGGCTCCTATATGTGTCGCAATTGTACCCAACCTCGCCACCTGATGACTCTCCTGGAGCCGGTAAACGAGTCAAAGCACAGCCCTAGCATATAGAGCCTCAGTGTTGTCCCGGGTCGTAAGGACTAATGGTGTACAATCATAACCACGGACTTATCCTCTCGATGAATGATAACCACTTGAAAAGTCCGAGGGAGGGTTGTTCGGTATAATCATCATATGACTACCCATCTGTATGTTTGGACATCTCTATGCCCTTACCAAGAAACGCAGTACACAACATCACAGATGCTAGTCTCGAGCTCAAGCGACCTTTATCCATGTTTTAGAGGCTGTATCGACTAGGAACGAATTTAGAAAATGCAGTGTTTACAAATGAGTTTCAACATCGAATTACGATTCATTTGTATTAAAGCATAATCAAGGACTTTATCTATGCTGCTTGCATGGGTATACAGATAAAGTATAACGAAACCATTAAAAAAATAAATTATATTAAAATAAAGACTGTTTATTACACTTGAGTCAATAAATTCCCTAGCCAACCGTTGGCTTACAGGGCATCTACTCTAACAATCTCCCACTTGCCCTAGAGCCAACTACCCTTAATTCCATTGCTTCGCGATGCTTTTCAAACAATGGTCCTGGCAAGGGCTTTGTAAGTGGATCAGCAACATTATCTGCAGAGGGGAGTCTTTTGACTTATATGTCTCCTCTTCCCACTATCTCCCGTATGACGTGGAACTTCCTCAGTACATGTTTGGATCGCTGATGAGACCTTGGTTCCTTTGCTTGCGCAACGGCACCAGTGTTGTCCCAGTGCAACGGGACTGGATCAACTCAATTAGGAATAACGCCCAAGTCTTGGACAAAATTTCTCATCTAAACTACCTCTTGGGCTGCATCAGATGCAGCAATGTATTCAGCTTCAGTGGTGGAATCCGCAACGGTGTCTTGCTTGGAACCTTTCCAAGAGACAGCCGCACCATATAGCATGAATACAAAACCAGAGGTCGATTTCGAATAATCTACGTCACATTGGAAGCTAGAATCAGTATAGCCTTACAATTTCAATTCTCCACCCATAGACCATGAACAAATTCTTAGTCCTTCTCAAGCACTTAAGAATATCTTTCACGGCCTTCCAATGCATTGGACCAGGGTTTGCCTGATATCTGCTTGTAACACTCAAAGCGTAAGCAACATCAGGACGTGTCGATATCATACCATATATGATACTACCAATAGCTGACGCATATGGAATACGTGTCATCATCTCTATCTCTTCATCAGTTTTGGGACACATAGCTTTAGATAGAGTAATACCATGACACATTGGTAAGTATCTTCTCTTGGACTCTTCCATAGAGAATCGTTTAATAATGGTATCGATATAGGTGGCTTGGGTGAGTCCGAGCATCCTCTTTGATCTATCTCTATAGATTTGTATTCCCAATACGTAGGATGTTTCACCCATATCTTTCATGGAGAATTTACTTGCTAACCATACTTTAGTTGATTGCAGTAATCCTACATCATTCCCAATGAGCAGGATGTCATCAACATAAAGCACTAGGAATGTCACTACACTCCCACTAATTTTCTTGTACACACACGGTTCCTCAGGATTCTTAGCAAAATCAAACCCTTTGATAGTGCTATCAAATCTGAGGTTCCAACTCCTTGACTCCTGCTTGAGACCATATATTGATCTCTGAAGTTTGCATACCTTATGCTCACTTCCTACTGATGTGTATCCCTCAGGTTGAGACATATAAATTTCCTTTTTGATGTCTTCATTGAGAAACGCAATCTTTACATCCATTTGCCATATCTCATAGTCATACCATGATGCTATGGCTAGTAGTAATCTAATGGACTTAAACATAGCAACTGGTGAAAAAGTTTCTCATAGACAACTCCTTGTCTTTGAGTATAACCTTTTCCAAGCAGTCTTACTTTGAAGGTCACTACCTTCCCATTCGCCCCAAGCTTTCTTTTGTAGATCCATTTGCACCATATAGGAACGATTTCCTCAGGTTGATCTACCAACGTCCAAACTTGGTTTGAATACATAGAGTCCATTTTTGATTGCATGGCTTCAAGCCATTTGGTTGAATCAGTATCAGATATTGCTTGCTTAAAGTTCATTGGATCATATCCAACACAAGACTCATCATGGTCTTGTTCATGAAGAAGCGTATATCTAGCAGGTGGTCTCATAACCCTATCAGACCTCCTAGGAGCTTGTACTTCAACTACTATAGTTGAGGGAGTATCTTGATTTTCTTCAAGTTCTATCATCTTGCCTATTTCTATCTAATAGAAATTCCTTTTCCAAAAATGTGGCATTTCTTGAAACAAACATTTTGCTTCATTGGGATGATAGAAATAATATCCAACAGAATTCTTTGGATATCCTACAAAGTAGCACAAAGTAGATCTACTATCCAATTTGTCTCCCATTGTCTGCTTCACGTAAGCAAGACATCTCCGTATTCTCATGTAAGAATATTTGGGAGTTTTTCCCATCCATATCTCATATGGTGTTTTATCCATTGCTTTAGTATAGACATTATTCAACAAAATTGACGCAGTTTCAAGCGAAAAGCCCCGAAACGATGTATGCAATTCAGTGAATCTCATCATTGATCGAACCATGTCCAACAAGGTTCGCTTACAATGTTCAGAAACACCATTCAATTGCGGTGTTGCTGGTAGAGTCCACTGTGAGAGAATCTCATTCTCTTTTAGATAACCCAAAAATTCAGCACTTAAGTATTCTCCATCTCGATCAGATCGAAGTGTCTTAATACTTTGTTTTAGCTGTTTTCCTACTTTAGATCTGAATTCTTTGAACTTTTCAAATGCTTCAGATTTGTGTTTCATAAACATACCCATACCTCGAATGGTCATCAGTAAAGGTAATGAAGTAGGATTGCCCATATTATGTGCTAACACTTAGCGGGCCACAAATGTCTGTGTGGATCAAATCCAATAGACTCTGCGCACGTTCCACGTTTCCATCGAATGGAGTCTTGGTCACTTTTCCTTTTAGACAGAGCTCACAAGTAAGTAGAGAATTTATGTCTGACAAGTCAAACATGTCTTCTCCCACTAGTTTGTGCATCCTTCTTTGGGAAATATGACATAGTCTAGCGTGCCATATTTGTGTGGGATTTGGATCATCTAACTTTCTTTTGTTTGTTGTTGAATTCATGTTTACTTGGACATTCACTTATCATTTCCAAAACATTTCTGGCACATATAATTTCTTATGTCTGGACTTCATGCAGTGAAATAAATATGTTCTAACTTATCGGGCTTTGTAGGCCTTTTAAGTGTCTTTCAGAGTTTGCCTCTTATTAGGATTGTTTTCCTTGGGAGGGGCAGAACATTTCTTTCCCTTACCTTGTGGGCCATTTTCGTCTGACGAGAGGGCCATAAGAAAAACAACAATTCCATGTTTTATGGTGATCTCATAAGTTATAATCATATTGACTAGCTCTTCAAGGCTATCTAATATCTTATTATTAAACTTGAAGTTCACCATAACCCCGTCAAATGAGGAAGAGAAAGATAACAAATTCATGTTACCTAGTAACTCGTTAGGAATCACATATTCCAAGCCTACTACATCCTCAATAAGCCCAGTCATACGTACACTATGCTCATGGGCCAAAGCCCCATCTTGCATACGTGTAGTCATGAGCTCCTTGAAATTGATGTGCATCACTGTACGAGTTTCATGTACCATGCAACTCTTGCATGTTTATTCGAATGTCAGCAATATTCAACATATCCTCAAACTGTCCCTACAGTTAATTTGACATAGAAGCGAGCACATCACACTTTAGCTTTGCACACTATGGTCCTACCATCTTGCATGCTTTGTCAGTTCAACAAGACTGACATTAGTGTGTATGTCATTTTCTCCGAATTCAGAACAATTTCCCAACCAGTCATTAAAATTAGATTCGGTTAGCTAGTTAATAACATAAATGTATTACGTGACGAAATCGAAAATATACTGATATGGAAACAGAATAATGGTTGCTGATTATTTTAAAATAATTTTAAGATATAAAATATGGATTTTTATTTTACAAATCTCCCTCCCACTATTTTGACATTTCCACCACCCTCTGATGAAAAAGGGAAATCTCATTTCCTTAGTGGGCACGTAGAGTCCAATTAGCCAATTATAATCCCGAATAATATCAGCTAATTATAATTTCTAAAAGGTAGAATCCAATTGCATCCCTATGCAACCTCCGCGTGTTTTGCCTCACGTTTAATAAGGACCCAATAATATGACGCCGTTTATTTTCGCGTGTCAAACCGACCCATCAATATTGAATTGTAGTAGACGGTCGCCATGAGTTCCCCCAATAATATGAGCCGAAGTCATGGGAGTTCCACTCAATTCACATCATATGTCCGGTGGAAGTCACAGCTTTCCGGCGTACATGCCTCCCCAATAATATGAGCCAGACAATGTCAGCGGGTAGCGATCAACATGCAACCACGGTTGATGGAAGGCAAGGAAAAATTAAACTCTTTTAATTTTTACTTTTCCGGTTTGATATAAATTTTGAATCATATTCAAAATGAGGGATTTTAATTTAAAAATTGTCTCATCATTTTAATTTGAAAATCGCGTGCCACGAGTTTGTATGTTTGCCGGATTCATGCAACTATATTATCTAATAATATACATACATGCATACTACTATATATCACATATATCATAATATGACATTCAACAATAAATAAGGATGATCGATCGCCAACACTATTAGATCCATGTGAGCCATACATGGATCCAGGTCCAAACCTAGGTGAATGCAGGGATGCAAATGCAACTATTACAAAAGCTTCCAATATTTTACATGTCTTCATCTCGTTCATCGGGCCCACCATCTTCCAGTCTTGATCTCCCACTATTTCTAATAATTACATTTAAATAGCCATGACACATAAGGGATACATCTCATGGGGGTGGGAACGAGCCATAAACCAGGCCCACTTTAATAATATCAAATATTAACAAAATGAACAAAAACAGTAAAATATCCTAACATACACCTAACACATTGGTCAAGGCTCTCGATCATCCTCCATGCATTTAATATCAAATATTAACATCAATTAATTAAACAATTTAATTAATTGATAAATCATATATCTAATAATTTATCACAAACCACCACAATTATTAAAAGATTTAATAAATTAAATAAACTACTTTATTTAATTTCCAATTAAATCAATAATAATTGATTTCTTGTAAAAACTCATTTTTACCATAAATAATTAAAATCATATTCTAATTATTTATTTCACAAGAAAATTATTAATTTTCTAAAAAACAATTTTCCAAAATAAAAATTGAACCAATTTTCAAAAATATCAATTTTACCCAAAAATTTGAAAAATCAGAAAATTGCACCCTAGGCCCAAACAATTCAGGCCCATCATCCAACACGCTTCCCGAGACGATCCCGGGCATCCGCCCGCTGCCCGAACGTTTCGGGCAGTGGCGGCAGCCCCTGTGCGCGCACGCGCACAGGTGCGCGCGCGCTGCGCTGGCGGGCAGGACGTCGTGCGTGCTGCGTGCTGGCGTATCCACGCCGCGCGCTCGCGCGCTCCCGTGCTGCACGCGGGCGTCCTACGCCGCGCGCGCGGCGCGCTGCCGTGCTGCGCGCGAGCGTCTGATGCCGCGCGCGCACGCTGCGCGCTGCCGTGCGCGTCCCTGCGCACACGACTGCCCGAAACAGTTCCGGGCAGATTAAATTTTTTTTTTTTTTATTTCGAAAATCTGGAAAAAAATAAATTTTCGTGGTGCTAAATTTTCTGAAAAATTTTCTTGTGTGGTTAGAAATAAATTATTCAATATCCAACCATACGATTTAGATAAACCTGGCTCTGATACCAATGTTGGATCTCGGTTTTCTACACGCCCAAACGCAGCGGAAGTTTAAAAATTTTATTTTTATTTTGACAATCAAAATATGTTTGGACGCTCGTATGATTTTAACTAAAATATTCATAGGGTGTTAAAAGTTATACCTTTGGTGAATAAATCACGTGGCTCCAACTACTCCGGTATTAGCTGACGTAGCTCTTGTTGTAAATCCCTACGAACATTCTTCGATCTCCGAATTAGGTCCACGACCAGATTATTCGTTCCTCTTCTAACTTGCACTAGAAAATTAGAAGAATTTTTGCGTAGAGATAGAACACGAAAAATCGACTCAACACGCAAGCCGAATTTTTCTTTTCCTTTTTGAAAGAATTTTCGAGAGGAGCCCTTGTTTGATATTAGAAGAGCCGAAAGTTTACATGAATCTTGCCAAAAGAATTTTGGATGCATTCACGTAAAATAAGGATCAAAATCCTTATAATTATGTCTAATCTTCAATTTAATTAATTAATGAGATAATTAAATCAATTTAAAGATTCTACAAATATTTTCATGACAAATCATGGAACTCTCGGATGCAATCTTCGTGAATCACAAAATAGGAATAGTGGAGGCTAGGTCAATATATATATTTATTTCGTTAAACACAATAATCTTGACCTAAATTTCATAATTAACCTTAATAGACTTGATTAATTAATTGGGCTAGTCACACTAGTTTAATCCATTAATCAAGGCCTATTAATAACTTTAATTATTTAATATGTTGGACTTGTACTCCTACAAGCCCATTAAACATATTATCTACCATATTTAATTTATTAATTAATCAACTCAACTCTTGAGCTTAATGAATTAAATACATTATAAATTCAACATTTGAATTTATTATTTAAATTATAAATTCAACTCCTTGAATTTCTATCACCTCCAAAATTTAATATTTAATAAACCCAACATTTGAGTTTAATAAATTAAATTCTCAAATTTCATAAATTCAACTTCTTGAATTTACTATCTTATAAATTCAACTCCTTGAATTTATTTTCTCAAAATTTAATTATCATAAATTCAACTCCTTGAATTTATTTTCTCAAAATTTAATTATCATAAATTCAACTCCTTGAATTTATTATATGATAATATAAATTCAACTCTTTGAATTTATTCTCTCAACGGGAACAAACAATCCAGTGCTTGTGTGACCCTCAATGGTTCAGGGATACAGCTAGCCGTGGGTTCACAACTCTTTGTGATTCAGGACATAATCCTTTATTCGGGCTTACCCTGGTTAGCCCCATTCTTTTCACCAACACCTTGATCAAGAATGCCAGAACTCATTTCTGATTACACCCATCGGATCATGGTAAGAGCGTCTAGTAGCATCGCCCCATGATCCCCTAGGTATCACTGATAGTGCCTGCAAGAACCAGTAGATTATGATTAACGTACAGTACGGTCCCTTCATCTCATATATCCCGATCGAATCTGCAACCATTGGTTCATCGAGGGTTGCATAATAATTCGATAACTATGTGATAACTATAATAATGGCATCGCGTTTACTATTTGGAGAACTCCTTCTCCAACGTACATCTCGTACTCTGGCCAGAGATTCCATGCACTATTATTTCATTAGATCACATAGGATATCCACACCCGTAGGTGAGCGGTGAATCCCCGACTACAATGCACTGGCTCCTATATGTGTCGCAATTGTACCCAACCTCGCCACCTGATGACTCTCCTGGAGCCGGTAAACGAGTCAAAGCACAGCCCTAGCATATAGAGCCTCAGTGTTGTCCCGGGTCGTAAGGACTAATGGTGTACAATCATAACCACGGACTTATCCTCTCGATGAATGATAACCACTTGAAAAGTCCGAGGGAGGGTTGTTCGGTATAATCATCATATGACTACCCATCTGTATGTTTGGACATCTCTATGCCCTTACCAAGAAACGCAGTACACAACATCACAGATGCTAGTCTCGAGCTCAAGCGACCTTTATCCATGTTTTAGGCGGCTAAATCGACTAGGAACGAATTTAGAAAATGCAGTGTTTACAAATGAGTTTCAACATCGAATTACGATTCATTTGTATTAAAGCATAATCAAGGACTTTATCTATGCTGCTTGCATGGGTATACAGATAAAGTATAACGAACCCATTAAAAAAATAAATTATATTAAAATAAAGACTGTTTATTACAATTGAGTCAATAAATTCCCTAGCCAACCGTTGGCTTACAGGTCATCTACTCTAACAAAACTGAAGTTGTCAATAGAACTTTGGGAACACTTTTGCGTGCTATTCTTAAAAAGAACTTGGATTGATATTTCTATGGACTTTATTTTGGGGTTGCCTAGGACTAAGAAGGGGAGGGATTCTATTTTTGGATTACTTTATGGGCTAAAATTTGCTCAATATTGTTGTAATCTACTACTTGTCATCCTCAAACGGATGGACAAACTGAAGTTGTCAATAGAACTTTGGGAACACTTTTGCGTGCTATTCTTAAAAAGAACTTTGATTGACATTTCTATGGACTTTATTTTGGGGTTGCCTAGGACTAAGAAGGGGAGAGATTCTATTTATGGATTACTTTATGGGCTAAACTTTGCACAATAAAGTTGTAATCTACTACTTGTCATCCTCAAACGCATGGACAAACTGAAGTTGTAAATAGAACTTTGGCAACACTTTTGCGTGCTATTCTTAAAAGAACTTGGACTGACATTTCTATGCACTTTATTTTGGGGTTGCCTAGGACTAAGAAGGGGAGGGATTCTATTTATGGATTACTTTATGGGCTAAACTTTGCACAATAAAGTTGTAATCTACTACTTGTCATCCTCAAACGGATGGACAAACTAAAGTTGTAAATAGAACTTTGGGAACACTTTTGCGTGCTATTGTTCAAAGAACTTGGATTGACATTTCTATGCACTTTATTTTGGGGTTGCCTAGGACTAAGAAGGGGAGGGATTCTATTTTTGGATTACTTTATGGGCTAAACTTTGCTCAATATTGTTGTAATCTACTAGATGTCATCCTCAAACGGATGGACAAACTGAAGTTGTAAATAGAACTTTGAGAACACTTTTGCGTGCTATTCTTAAAAAGAACTTGGACTGACATTTCTATGGACTTTATTTTGGGGTTGCCTAGGACTAAGAAGGGAGGGATTTTAATTTTGGATTACTTTATGGGCTAAACTTTGCACCATATTGCTGTAATCTACTACTTGTCATCCTCAAACGGATGGACAAACTAAAGTTGTCAATAGAACTTTGGGAATACTTTTGCGTGCTATTCTTAAAAAGAACTTGGATTGACATTTCTATGGAATTTATTTTGGGGTGGCCTAGGACTAAGAAGGGGAGGGATTCTATTTTTGGATTACTTTATGGGCTAAACTTTGCTCAATATTGTTGTAATCTACTAGATGTCATCCTCAAACGGATGGACAAACTGAAGTTGTAAATAGAACTTTGAGAACACTTTTGCGTGCTATTCTTAAAAGAACTTGGACTGACATTTCTATGCACTTTATTTTGGGGTTGCCTAGGACTAAGAAGGGGAGGGATTCTATTTTTGGATTACTTTATGGACTAAACTTTGCTCCATATTGTTGTAATCTACTACTTGTCATCTTCAAACGGATGGACAAACTGAAGTTGTAAATAGAACTTTGAGAACACTTTTGCGTGCTATTCTTAAAAAGAACTTGGATTGACATTTCTATGGACTTTATTTTGGGGTTCCCTAGGACTAAGAAGGGGAGGGATTTTATTTTCGGATTACTTTATGGGCTAAAATTTGCTCCATATTGTTGTAATCTACTACTTGTCATCCTCAAACGGATGGACAAACTGAAGTTGTAAATAGAACTTTGAGAACACTTTTGCGTGCTATTCTTAAAAGAACTTGGACTGACATTTCTATGCACTTTATTTTGGTGTTGCCTAGGACTAAGAAGGGGAGAGATTCTATTTTTGGATTACTTTATGGGCTAAAATTTGCTCAATATTGTTGTAATCTACTACTTGTCATCCTCAAACGGATGGACAAACTGAAGTAGTAAATAGAATTTTGAGAACACTTTTGCGTGCTATTCTTAAAAAGAACTTGGATTGACATTTCTATGCACTTTATTTTGGGGTTGCCTAGGACTAAGAAGGGGAGGGATTCTATTTTTGGATTACTTTATGGGCTAAACTTTGCTCCATATTGTTGTAATCTACTACTTTTCATCCTCAAACGGATGGACAAACTGAAGTTGTCAATAGAACTTTGAGAACACTTTTGCGTGCTATTCTTAAAAAGAACTTGGATTGATATTTCTATGGACTTTATTTCGGGGTTGCCTAGGACTAAGAAGGGGAGGGATTCTATTTTTGGATTACTTTATGGGCTAAAATTTGCTCAATATTGTTGTAATCTACTACTTGTCATCCTCAAACGGATGGACAAACTGAAGTTGTCAATAGAACTTTGGGAACACTTTTGCGTGCTATTCTTAAAAAGAACTTTGATTGACATTTCTATGGACTTTATTTTGGGGTTGCCTAGGACTAAGAAGGGGAGAGATTCTATTTATGGATTACTTTATGGGCTAAACTTTGCACAATAAAGTTGTAATCTACTACTTGTCATCCTCAAACGGATGGACAAACTGAAGTTGTAAATAGAACTTTGGCAACACTTTTGCGTGCTATTCTTAAAAGAACTTGGACTGACATTTCTATGCACTTTATTTTGGGGTTGCCTAGGACTAAGAAGGAGAGGGATTCTATTTATGGATTACTTTATGGGCTAAACTATGCACAATAAAGTTGTAATCTACTAATTGTCATCCTCAAACGGATGGACAAACTGAAGTTGTAAATAGAACTTTGGGAACACTTTTGCGTGCTATTCTTCAAAGAACTTGGAATGACATTTCTATGCACTTTATTTTGGGGTTGCCTAGGACTAAGAAGGGGAGGGATTCTATTTTGGATTACTTTTATGGGCTAAACTTTGCTCAATATTGTTGTAATCTACTAGATGTCATCCTCAAACGGATGGACAAACTGAAGTTGTAAATAGAACTTTGAGAACACTTTTGCGTGCTACTCTTAAAAAGAACTTGGACTGACATTTCTATGGACTTTATTTTGGGGTTGCCTAGGACTAAGAAGGGGAGGGATTTTATTTTTGGATTACTTTATGGGCTAAACTTTGCTCCATATTGTTGTAATCTACTACTTGTCATCCTCAAACGGATGGACAAACTGAAGTTGTAAATAGAACTTTGAGAACACTTTTGCGTGCTATTCTTAAAAGAACTTGGAGTGACATTTCTATGCACTTTATTTTGGGGTTGCCTAGGACTAAGAAGGGGAGGGATTCTATTTTTGGATTACTTTATGGGCTAAACTTTGCTCCATATTGTTGTAATCTACTACTTGTCATCCTCAAACGGATGGACAAACTGAAGTTGTAAATAGAACTTTGAGAACACTTTTGCGTGCTATTCTTAAAAAGAACTTGGACTGACATTTCTATGGACTTTATTTTGGGGTTGCCTAGGTCTAAGAAGGGGAAGGATTCTATTTATGGATTACTTTATGGGCTAAACTTTGCACAATAAAGTTGTAATCTACTACTTGTCATCCTCAAACGGATGGACAAACTGAAGTTGTAAATAGAACTTTGAGAACACTTTTGCGTGCTATTCTTAAAAGAACTTGGACTGACATTTCTACGCACTTTATTTTGGGGTTGCCTAGGACTAAGAAGGGGAGGGATTCTATTTATTGATTACTTTATGGGCTAAACTTTGCACAATAAAGTTGTAATCTACTACTTGTCATCCTCAAACGGATGGACAAACTGAAGTTGTAAATAGAACTTTAAGAACACTTTTGCGTGCTATTCTTAAAAGAACTTGGACTGACATTTCTATGCACTTTATTTTGGGGTTGCCTAGGACTAAGAACGGGAGGGATTCTATTTTAGGATTACTTTATGGGCTAAACTTTGCTCAATATTGTTGTAATATACTACTTGTTATCCTCAAACGGATGGACAAACTGAAGTTGTAAATAGAACTTTGAGAACACTTTTGCGTGCTATTCTTAAAAAGAACTTGGATTGACATTTCTATGCACTTTATTTTGGGGTTGCCTAGGACTAAGAAGGGGAGGGATTCTATATTTGGATTACTTTATGGGCTAAACTTTGCTCAATATTGTTGTAATCTACTACTTGTCATCCTCAAACGGATGGACAAACTGAAGTTGTAAATAGAACTTTGAGAACACTTTTGCGTGTTATTCTTAAAAAGAACTTGGATTGACATTTCTATAGACTTTATTTTGGGGTTGCCTAGGACTAAGAAGGGGAGGGATTCTATTTTTGGATTACTTTATGGGCTAAACTTTGCTCAATATTGTTGTAACCTACTACTTGTCATCCTCAAACGGATGGACAAACTGAAGTTGTAAATAGAACTTTGAGAACACTTTTGCGTGCTATTCTTAAAAAGAACTTGGACTTACATTTCTATGGACTTTATTTTGGGGTTGCCTAGGACTAAGAAGGGGAGGGATTTTATTTTTGGATTACTTTATGGGCTAAACTTTGCTCCATATTGTTGTAATCTACTACTTGTCAACCTCAAACGGATGGACAAACTGAAGTTGTCAATAGAACTTTGGGAACACTTTTGCGTGCTATTCTTAAAAAGAACTTGGATTGACATTTCTATGGACCTTATTTTGGGGTTGCCTAGGACTAAGAAAGGGAGAGATTCTCTTTATGGATTACTTTATGTCAGTCCATTTATAGATTACTTTATGGGCTAAACTTTGCTCAATATTGTTGTAATCTACTACTTCTCATCCTCAAACGGATGGACAAACTGAAGTTGTAAATAGAACTTTGAGAACACTTTTGCGTGCTATTCTTAAAAAGAACTTGGACTGACATTTCTATGGACTTTATTTTGGGGTTGCCTAGGACTAAAAAGGGGATGAATTCTATTTATGGATTACTTTATGGGCTAAACTTTGCACAATAAAGTTGTAATCTACTACTTGTCATCCTCAAACGGATGGACAAACTGAAGTTGTAAATAGAACTTTGAGAACACTTTTGCGTGCTATTCTTAAAAAGAACTTGGACTGACATTTCTATGGACTTTATTTTGGGGTTGCCTAGGACTAAGAAGGGGAGGGATTTTATTTTTGGATTACTTTATGGGCTAAACTTTGCTCCATATTGTTGTAATCTACTACTTGTCAACCTCAAACGGATGGACAAACTGAAGTTGTCAATAGAACTTTGGGAACACTTTTGCGTGCTATTCTTAAAAAGAACTTGGATTGACATTTCTATGCACTTTATTTTGGGGTTGTCTAGGACTAAGAAGGGGAGGGATTCTATTTTTGGATTACTTTATGGGCTAAACTCAGCTCAATATTGTTGTAATCTACTACTTTTCATCCTCAAACGGATGGACAACAGAAGTTGTAAATAGAACTTTGAGAATAATTTTGCGTGCTGTTCTTAAAAAGAACTTGGACTGACATTTCTATGGACTTTATTTTGGGTTGCCTTGGACTAAGAAGGGGAGGGATTTTATTTTTGGATTACTTTATGGGCTAAACTTTGCTCCATATTGTTGTAATCTACTACTTGTCAACCTCAAACGGATGGACAAACTGAAGTTGTCAATAGAACTTTGGAAACACTTTTGCGTGCTATTCTTAAAAAGAACTTGGATTGACATTTCTATGGACTTTATTTTGGGGTTGCCTAGGACTAAGAAGGGGAGGGATTCTATTTATGGATTACTTTATGTCAGTCCATTTATAGATTACTTTATGGGCTAAACTTTGCTCAATATTGTTGTAATCTACTACTTGTCATCCTCAAACGGATGGACAAACTGAAGTTGTAAATAGAACTTTGAGAACACTTTTGCGTGCTACTCTTAAAAAGAACTTGGACTGACATTTCTATGGACTTTATTTTGGGGTTGCCTAGGACTAAGATGGGGAGGGATTCTATTTATGGATTACTTTATGGGCTAAACTTTGCACAATAAAATTGTAATCTACTACTTGTCATCCTCAAACGGATGGACAAACTGAAGTTGTAAATAGCACTTTGAGAACACTTTTGCGTGCTATTCTTAAAAGAACTTGGACTGACATTCCTATGCATTTTATTTTGGGGTTGCCTAGGACTAAGAAAGGGAGGGATTCTATTTATGGATTACTTTATGGGCTAAACTTTGCACAATAAAGTTGTAATCTACTACTTGTCATCCTCAAACGGATGGACAAACTGAAGTTGTAAATAGAACTTTGGGAACACTTTTGCGTGCCATTCTTAAAAGAACTTGGACTGACATTTCTATGCACTTTATTTTGGGGTTGCCTAGGACTAAGAAGGGGAGGGATTCTATTTTAGGATTACTTTATGGGCTAAACTTTGCTCAATATTGTTGTAATATACTACTTGTCATCCTCGAACGGATGGACAAACTGAAGTTGTAAATAGAACTTTGAGAACACTTTTGCGTGCTATTCTTAAAAAGAACTTGGATTGAAATTTCTATGCACTTTATTTTGAGGTTGCCTAGGACTAAGAAGGGGAGGGATTCTATTTTTGGATTACTTTATGGGCTAAACTTTGCTCAATATTTTTGTAATCTACTACTTGTCATCCTCAAACGGATGGACAAACTGAAGTTGAAAATAGAACTTTGAGAACACTTTTGCGTACTATTCTTAAAAAGAACTTGGACTGACATTTCTATGGACTTTATTTTGGGTTGCCTAGGACTAAGAAGGGGAGAGATTTTATTTTTGGATTACTTTATGGGCTAAACTTTGCTCCATATTGTTGTAATCTACTACTTGTCAACCTCAAACGGATGGACAAACAGAAGTTGTCTATAGAACTTTGGGAACACTTTTGCGTGCTATTCTTAAAAAGAACTTGGATTGACATTTCTATGGACTTTATTTTGGGGTTGCCTAGGACTAAGAAGAGGATGGATTCTCTTTATGGATTACTTTATGTCAGTCCATTTATAGATTACTTTATGGGCTAAACTTTGCTCAATATTGTTGTAATCTACTACTTGTCATTCTCAAACGGATGGACAATTTGAAGTTGTAAATAGAACTTTGAGAACACTTTTGCGTGCTACTCTTAAAAAGAACTTGGACTGACATTTCTATGGACTTTATTTTGGGGTTGCCTAGGACTAAGAAGGGGAGGGATTCTATTTATGGATTACCTTATGGGCTAAACTTTGCACAATAAAGTTGTAATCTACTACTTGTCATCCTCAAACGGATGGACAAACTGAAGTTGTAAATAGAACTTTGAGAACACTTTTGCGTGCTATTCTGAAAAGAACTTGGACTGACATTTCTATGCACTCTATTTTGGGGTTGCCTAGGACTAAGAAGGGGAGGGATTCTATTTATGGATTACTTTATGGGCTAAACTTTGCACAATAAAGTTGTAATCTACTACTTGTCATCCTCAAACGGATGGACAAACTGAAGTTCTAAATAGAACTTTGGAACACTTTTGCGTGCTATTCTTAAAAGAACTTGGACTGACATTTCTATGCACTTTATTTTGGGGTTGCCTAGGACTAAGAAGGGGAGGGATTCAATTTTAGGATTACTTTATGGGCTAAACTTTGCTCCATATTGTTGTAATCTACTACTTGTCTTCCTCAAACGGATGGACAAACTGAAGTTGTAAATAAAACTTTGAGAACACTTTTGCGTGCTATTCTTAAAAAGAACTTGGACTGACATTTCTATGGACTTTATTTTGGGGTTGCCTAGGACTAAGAAGGGGAGGGATTCTATTTATGGATTACTTTATGGGCTAAACTTTGCACAATAAAGTTGTAATCTACTACTTGTCATCCTCAAACGGATGGACAAACTGAAGTTGTAAATAGAACTTTGAGAACACTTTTGCGTGCTATTCTTAAAAGAACTTGGACTGACATTTCTACGCACTTTATTTTGGGGTTGCCTAGGACTAAGAAGGGTAGGGATTCTATTTATTGATTACTTTATGGGCTAAACTTTGCACAATAAAGTTGTAATCTACTACTTGTCATCTTCAAACGGATGGACAAACTGAAGTTGTAAATAGAACTTTAAGAACACTTTTGCGTGCTATTCTTAAAAGAACTTGGACTGACATTTCTATGCACTTTATTTTGGGGTTGCCTAGGACTAAGAACGGGAGGGATTCTATTTTAGGATTACTTTATGGGCTAAACTTTGCTCAATATTGTTGTAATATACTACTTGTTATCCTCAAACGGATGGACAAACTGAAGTTTTAAATAGAACTTTGAGAACACTTTTGCGTGCTATTCTTAAAAAGAACTTGGATTGACATTTCTATGCATTTTATTTTGGGGTTGCCTAGGACTAAGAAGGGGAGGGATTCTATTTTTGGATTACTTTATGGGCTAAACTTTGCTCAATATTGTTGTAATCTACTACTTGTCATCCTCAAACGGATGGACAAACTGAAGTTGTAAATAGAACTTTGAGAACACTTTTGCGTGCTATTCTGAAAAGAACTTGGACTGACATTTCTATGCACTCTATTTTGGGGTTGCCTAGGACTAAGAAGGGGAGGGATTCTATTTATGGATTACTTTATGGGCTAAACTTTGCACAATAAAGTTGTAATCTACTACTTGTCATCCTCAAACGGATGGACAAACTGAAGTTCTAAATAGAACTTTGGAACACTTTTGCGTGCTATTCTTAAAAGAACTTGGACTGACATTTCTATGCACTTTATTTTGGGGTTGCCTAGGACTAAGAAGGGGAGGGATTCAATTTTAGGATTACTTTATGGGCTAAACTTTGCTCCATATTGTTGTAATCTACTACTTGTCTTCCTCAAACGGATGGACAAACTGAAGTTGTAAATAAAACTTTGAGAACACTTTTGCGTGCTATTCTTAAAAAGAACTTGGACTGACATTTCTATGGACTTTATTTTGGGGTTGCCTAGGACTAAGAAGGGGAGGGATTCTATTTATGGATTACTTTATGGGCTAAACTTTGCACAATAAAGTTGTAATCTACTACTTGTCATCCTCAAACGGATGGACAAACTGAAGTTGTAAATAGAACTTTGAGAACACTTTTGCGTGCTATTCTTAAAAGAACTTGGACTGACATTTCTACGCACTTTATTTTGGGGTTGCCTAGGACTAAGAAGGGTAGGGATTCTATTTATTGATTACTTTATGGGCTAAACTTTGCACAATAAAGTTGTAATCTACTACTTGTCATCTTCAAACGGATGGACAAACTGAAGTTGTAAATAGAACTTTAAGAACACTTTTGCGTGCTATTCTTAAAAGAACTTGGACTGACATTTCTATGCACTTTATTTTGGGGTTGCCTAGGACTAAGAACGGGAGGGATTCTATTTTAGGATTACTTTATGGGCTAAACTTTGCTCAATATTGTTGTAATATACTACTTGTTATCCTCAAACGGATGGACAAACTGAAGTTTTAAATAGAACTTTGAGAACACTTTTGCGTGCTATTCTTAAAAAGAACTTGGATTGACATTTCTATGCATTTTATTTTGGGGTTGCCTAGGACTAAGAAGGGGAGGGATTCTATTTTTGGATTACTTTATGGGCTAAACTTTGCTCAATATTGGTGTAATCTACTACTTGTCATCCTCAAACGGATGGACAAACTGAAGTTGTAAATAGAACTTTGAGAACACTTTTGCGTGCTATTCTTAAAAAGAACTTGGATTGACATTTCTATGGACTTTATTTCGGGGTTGCTTAGGACTAAGAAGGGGAGGGATTCTATTTATGGATTACTTTATGGGCTAAAATTTTCTCAATATTGTTGTAATTTACTACTTGTCATCCTCAAACGGATGGACAAACTGAAGTTGTAAATCGAACTTTGAGAACACTTTTGCGTGCTATTCTTAAAAGAACTTGGACTGACATTTCTATGCACTTTATTTTGGGGTTGCCTAGGACTAAGAAGGGGAGGGATTCTATTTTTGGATTACTTTATGGGCTAAACTTTGCTCCATATTGTTGTAATCTACTACTTGTCATCCTCAAACGGATGGACAAACTGAAGTTGTAAATAGAACTTTGAGAACACTTTTGCGTGCTATTCTTAAAAAGAACTTGGACTGACATTTCTATGGACTTTATTTTGGGGTTGCCTAGGACTAAGAAGGGGAGGGATTCTATTTATGGATTACTTTATGGGCTAAACTTTGCACAATAAAGTTGTAATCTACTACTTGTCATCCTCAAACGGATGGACAAACTGAAGTTGTAAATAGAACTTTGAGAACACTTTTGCGTGCTATTCTTAAAAGAACTTGGACTGACATTTCTACGCACTTTATTTTGGGGTTGCCTAGGACTAAGAAGGGGAGGGATTCTATTTATTGATTACTTTATGGGCTAAACTTTGCACAATAAAGTTGTAATCTACTACTTGTCATCTTCAAACGGATGGACAAACTGAAGTTGTAAATAGAACTTTAAGAACACTTTTGCGTGCTATTCTTAAAAGAACTTGGACTGACATTTCTATGCACTTTATTTTGGGGTTGCCTAGGACTAAGAACGGGAGGGATTCTATTTTAGGATTACTTTATGGGCTAAACTTTGCTCAATATTGTTGTAATATACTACTTGTTATCCTCAAACGGATGGACAAACTGAAGTTGTAAATAGAACTTTGAGAACACTTTTGCGTGCTATTCTTAAAAAGAACTTGGATTGACATTTCTATGCACTTTATTTTGGGGTTGCCTAGGACTAAGAAGGGGAGGGATTCTATTTTTGGATTACTTTATGGGCTAAACTTTGCTCAATATTGTTGTAATCTACTACTTGTCATCCTCAAACGGATGGACAAACTGAAGTTGTAAATAGAACTTTGAGAACACTTTTGCGTGCTATTCTTAAAAAGAACTTGGATTGACATTTCTATAGACTTTATTTTGGGGTTGCCTAGGACTAAGAAGGGGAGGGATTCTATTTTTGGATTACTTTATGGGCTAAACTTTGCTCAATATTGTTGTAACCTACTACTTGTCATCCTCAAACGGATGGACAAACTGAAGTTGTAAATAGAACTTTGAGAACACTTTTGCGTGCTATTCTTAAAAAGAACTTGGACTTACATTTCTATGGACTTTATTTTGGGGTTGCCTAGGACTAAGAAGGGGAGGGATTTTATTTTTGGATTACTTTATGGGCTAAACTTTGCTCCATATTGTTGTAATCTACTACTTGTCAACCTCAAACGGATGGACAAACTGAAGTTGTCAATAGAACTTTGGGAACACTTTTGCGTGCTATTCTTAAAAAGAACTTGGATTGACATTTCTATGGACCTTATTTTGGGGTTGCCTAGGACTAAGAAAGGGAGGGATTCTCTTTATGGATTACTTTATGTCAGTCCATTTATAGATTACTTTATGGGCTAAACTTTGCTCAATATTGTTGTAATCTACTACTTCTCATCCTCAAACGGATGGACAAACTGAAGTTGTAAATAGAACTTTGAGAACACTTTTGCGTGCTATTCTTAAAAAGAACTTGGACTGACATTTCTATGGACTTTATTTTGGGGTTGCCTAGGACTAAAAAGGGGATGAATTCTATTTATGGATTACTTTATGGGCTAAACTTTGCACAATAAAGTTGTAATCTACTACTTGTCATCCTCAAACGGATGGACAAACTGAAGTTGTAAATAGAACTTTGAGAACACTTTTGCGTGCTATTCTTAAAAAGAACTTGGACTGACATTTCTATGGAATTTATTTTGGGGTTGCCTAGGACTAAGAAGGGGAGGGATTTTATTTTTGGATTACTTTATGGGCTAAACTTTGCTCCATATTGTTGTAATCTACTACTTGTCAACCTCAAACGGATGGACAAACTGAAGTTGTCAATAGAACTTTGGGAACACTTTTGCGTGCTATTCTTAAAAAGAACTTGGATTGACATTTCTATGGACTTTATTTTGGGGTTGCCTAGGACTAAGAAGGGGAGGGATTCTATTTATGGATTACTTTATGTCAGTCCATTTATAGATTACTTTATGGGCTAAACTTTGCTCAATATTGTTGTAATCTACTACTTGTCATCCTCAAACGGATGGACAAACTGAAGTTGTAAATAGAACTTTGAGAACACTTTTGCGTGCTACTCTTAAAAAGAACTTGGACTGACATTTCTATGGATTTATTTTGGGGTTGTCTAGGACTAAGAAGGGGAGGGATTCTATTTATGGATTACTTTATGGACAAAACTTTGCACAATAAAGTTGTAATCTACTACTTGTCATCCTCAAACAGATGGACAAACTGAAGTTGTAAATAGAACTTTGAGAACACTTTTGCGTGCTATTCTTAAAAGAACTTGGACTGACATTTCTATGCACTTTATTTTGGGGTTGTCTAGGACTAAGAAGGGGAGGGATTCTATTTTTGGATTACTTTATGGGCTAAACACAGCTCAATATTGTTGTAATCTACTACTTTTCATCCTCAAACGGATGGACAACAGAAGTTGTAAATAGAACTTTGAGAATAATTTTGCGTGCTGTTCTTAAAAAGAACTTGGACTGACATTTCTATGGACTTTATTTTGGGGTTGCCTTGGACTAAGAAGGGGAGGGATTTTATTTTTGGATTACTTTATGGGCTAAACTTTGCTCCATATTGTTGTAATCTACTACTTGTCAACCTCAAACGGATGGACAAACTGAAGTTAACATTTCTATGGAATTATTTGGGGTTGCCTTAGGGAGGATTGTAGTGGGGATGACTTTATGGGCTAAACTTGCTCCATAATTGTTGTAATCTACTACTTGTCATACCTCAAACGGATGGACAAACTGAAGTTGTAAATAGAACTTTGAGAACACTTTTGCGTGCTACTCTTAAAAAGAACTTGGACTGACATTTCTATGGACTTTATTTTGGGGTTGCCTAGGACTAAGATGGGGAGGGATCTATTTATGGATTACTTTATGGGCTAACTTTGCACAATAAAATTGTAATCTACTACTTGTCATCCTCAAACGATGGACAAACTGAAGTTGTAATAGAACTTTGAGAACACTTTGCGTGCTATTCTTAAAGAACTTGGACTGACATTCCTATGCATTTTATTTTTGGGGTTGCCTAGGACTAAGAAAGGGAGGGATTCTATTTATGGATTACTTTATGGGCTAAACTTTGCACAATAAAGTTGTAATCTACTACTTGTCATCCTCAAACGGATGGACAAACTGAAGTTGTAAATAGAACTTTGGGAACACTTTTGCGTGCCATTCTTAAAAGAACTTGGACTGACATTTCTATGCACTTTATTTTAGGGTTGCCTAGGACTAAGAAGGGGAGGGATTCTATTTTAGGATTACTTTATGGGCTAAACTTTGCTCAATATTGTTGTAATATACTACTTGTCATCCTCGAACGGATGGACAAACTGAAGTTGTAAATAGAACTTTGAGAACACTTTTGCGTGCTATTCTTAAAAAGAACTTGGATTGAAATTTCTATGCACTTTATTTTGAGGTTGCCTAGGACTAAGAAGGGGAGGGATTCTATTTTTGGATTACTTTATGGGCTAAACTTTGCTCAATATTGTTGTAATCTACTACTTGTCATCCTCAAACGGATGGACAAACTGAAGTTGAAAATAGAACTTTGAGAACACTTTTGCGTACTATTCTTAAAAAGAACTTGGACTGACATTTCTATGGACTTTATTTTGGGTTGCCTAGGACTAAGAAGGGGAGAGATTTTATTTTTGGATTACTTTATGGGCTAAACTTTGCTCCATATTGTTGTAATCTACTACTTGTCAACCTCAAACGGATGGACAAACAGAAGTTGTCTATAGAACTTTGGGAACACTTTTGCGTGCTATTCTTAAAAAGAACTTGGATTGACATTTCTATGGACTTTATTTTGGGGTTGCCTAGGACTAAGAAGAGGAGGGATTCTCTTTATGGATTACTTTATGTCAGTCCATTTATAGATTACTTTATGGGCTAAACTTTGCTCAATATTGTTGTAATCTACTACTTGTCATTCTCAAACGGATGGACAATTTGAAGTTGTAAATAGAACTTTGAGAACACTTTTGCGTGCTACTCTTAAAAAGAACTTGGACTGACATTTCTATGGACTTTATTTTGGGGTTGCTTAGGACTAAGAAGCGGAGGGATTCTATTTATGGATTACCTTATGGGCTAAACTTTGCACAATAAAGTTGTAATCTACTACTTGTCATCCTCAAACGGATGGACAAACTGAAGTTGTAAATAGAACTTTGAGAACACTTTTGCGTGCTATTCTGAAAAGAACTTGGACTGACATTTCTATGCACTCTATTTTGGGGTTGCCTAGGACTAAGAAGGGGAGGGATTCTATTTATGGATTACTTTATGGGCTAAACTTTGCACAATAAAGTTGTAATCTACTACTTGTCATCCTCAAACGGATGGACAAACTGAAGTTGTAAATAGAACTTTGGAACACTTTTGCGTGCTATTCTTAAAAGAACTTGGACTGACATTTCTATGCACTTTATTTTGGGGTTGCCTAGGACTAAGAAGGGGAGGGATTCAATTTTAGGATTACTTTATGGGCTAAACTTTGCTCAATATTGTTGTAATATACTACTTGTCATCCTCAAACGGATGGACAAACTGAAGTTGTAAATAGAACTTTGGGAACACTTTTGCGTGCTATTCTTTAAAAGAACTTGGATTGACATTTCTATGCACTTTATTTTGGGGTTGCCTAGGACTAAGAAGGGGAGGGATTCTATTTTTGGATTACTTTTGTAAGGCCCGAGATAATAAAGATGATATTATTTTAATCCGAGAGTATATAATTGGAAACTTTTGGAGTGTTGAATGATATTCCAAGATGTTTGCAATTATTTAGGATTGAAATTGAATTAAAAAGAGTTTTGAGGACCAAATTGCAAATAGGAAGAGTTCAAGGGCTAAAGTGTAATTATGACTTGAGTGACACTTGTCACACATGCAATTGAAGTATATATATTGCAATCTCCTTCACAATTCACAAGGAAGGAACCGAGAGTCTCCAGAGTAAATTCCCTCAACCTTCAATTGTGCTTAGAATTTGATTTTGTACGATCCGTCTATCAGAATTTAAATCCGGACACGGTACCATACTCCTCTCGACACGAGCTACAACTGGACGTAAGTTTCATTGAGTTTTATTATCATTTGAAAAGATGATGTTGTAGGAATTTGATATAATTCATATATGATGTTCTTGACACGTTAGACATCGTAGAACTGAAGTCAGATCAGGAAACAGATTGATTCTGGAATTGTTATGATTTTTCAGATTATATTAATTGAAATTGAATAGATTTGGATTATAGACTGATTACAAATCGTATCGAATATGGGTTATGATTTGTAATTAATATCTGGTGATATGGTATTGACGGGAATACTGAGATTGTGCCGTTATGCCGCTGATTTGAGTTAATTCAGATTAATCAGATTCAGAGTTGAATTGAGAATGGAATATTGATATTATGATTCTCGATATATCGTTTCAGATTTAAAGAGACAGTCTTGAGTTCAGAACTGATATTGATATTGTGCCTGTTTTATATTGTCATTTCCAGATTGAGAATGGACCGAGATAGAGTCGGGACTTCTTCTTCTTTTGAGAGAGAAGATAAAGGTATAAATTAATGTTGAGTTGGGATTGCACAACTCGAGGGAGGTTTGACTCGAGTTTCCCTAAATCACATACTGTACCTTATTGCATTGATATTTGCATTGAGTTGATTGATATACTTGTTCTCTTGATATTAGATAACAGGTATTAGACGAGTTATCTTGTGACAGAAGTGCCGGATAGTGGTGGTATCGCCACGGCACATTGCACGATGTCTCAAGATTGGATATTAGCGATAGAGCTACAGTCCATGACGGTTAGGTCAGGACACCGGATGCTTGGTTATATCGAGTAATAGGGAATGGGAATTTCTTCTATTACGGAAGTCGATATAGGAACACCGGATATGGTTATATCGAGTAATAGAATTACGGTTCCTCCTATTACGGAATTCGATATAGGAATACCACATTTGGAAACCGGGATCCCTAGACTAGGATTGAGTCTAGTCTAAAACGTGGAGTCACGAGCTTGAGTGACAGTTATATTGATTGATATTGATTGATGTTGATTATGTTCCTGAATATGGTTCATGTCCTTTTATGTTCCGGATATTGGTACATATTTAGAATAGAAATTATTCTTGATACTGATCATGTTCCAGATGTTGGTCCATGTTTAGAATAGGAGTTATTCTTGATATTGATTATGTTTCTGATATTGGTACATGTCTAGAATAGGAATTATTCTTGATATTGAATTATGTTCCTCATATTGGTACATGTTTAGAATAGGAATTATTCTTGATATTGATTTATGTTCCTGATATTGGTACATGCTTAGAATAGGATTTATTCTAGAGATTGAATTATGTTCCTGATTAGGGTACATGTTTAGAATATGATTTATGCTTGTTATTGATTTATATCATGAGGTTGATATAGGATATGATTTTTGTTATATGCTCTTATATGATTTATATGATTGCATGTATACATGATTTATACTGAGAATGTAATTCTCACCGGAGTCATCCGGCTGTTGTCTTGTCTGTATGTGTGCATGGCAACAGGTGGGATAGGAGCGGGGTCAAGACGAGAACAAGGCTGGATTAGATAGCGTGGAGATCCGGGCTTCAGAAGCAACTTAGAATTCAGCATCGACATGTAGTTGAACCTAGTTGGATTATTGTAGATGACATTAGATTTGTATGTTCATGTTTAACATGTAATTTGATTTTAATTACATTACGTTTCCGCTTTGCATTTTAAAAGAAAAATTTTTAGAACCTGTTTATTATGAATGATTAAATATTCCTAAAGACGATTAAGGAATGGATTAGCGTCCGGGTCCCCACAACAGGTGGTATCAGAGCTGTAGGTCCTTGAACTGTAGGTTCCTTAGCATTGAGATAGAAAAGAGTGAGCGGGGTAGAATGTGTTTTCTTTCCTGCTTTTGATTGCTAGCATGTGATATATTATTATGTTGAGTTACATTGAGTATGCTAGCATGCCAGCATGTTTTATTGCGTTTAAATGTACGTTACCTGAATATCTGAATTGATTTGGTAATATATCTGATTTGAAAAGGAATCAGAACAAACTTTTGATCAGAAGGTAAGCTGATCAGAAAGGGATTGAGATTGATTATCTCCTGTGATTACTGACTCCTGTGATCATCAGATATACCTCGTAGAAGATTTTCAGAAAAGGGTAGTACTTCGTCTGATCAGATAGAGGTATCAGAAATTCAGATGGCAATTAAATTGAAAGAGTTTCAGTTATTTCAGCCGCCGATTCTGAGTGGTATCGGGACGTCTGAAGAGTATGAAAACTGGTTTGATAACATAGAAAGACTGTTCGATTTACTTAATTGTACAGATGAACAGAGAATTACATTGGTATTCCCTCAGTTACGAGAAGCTATCAGAAGTTGGTGGAGTACAACCAAAGGAATACTAGAACTGAGAGGTTCCCGAGGATTTCAGGGAGCTAGATCATCTGGATATGGTGATCAAGGAACAGACCCAGGACACACTTGATGATATAGTGGCAGGTATTGTTCTTTTATGATTATGATGCATATGTATCGATATATACTAATGCAATCATTATGATTATCCTTGATTGGGTGGCACGGATATATACTTTACCTGTTGGTTTTGTATCTACTGTAGTATTGCTTCTTTACCTTTTGGGGAAAGAATTTGATATCAGTGATATTCTGTTGGATATTATATAATGCAGTAAGTTGAGAATATGATTGAACTAGGACAGATTGTACTTGTATTGTCGGATGATGACTGCATGATTGATATTGATGTATTGAACAAGTACAGATTTATTATAGAGTCTTGCCAGGAGATGGTAAGATTCGAACCTGAAATGGTCAAGGAATGAATGATATACGGTAAGGGATTTAGATTTTGAATTCCTTGATATCCGTATTATGTATGATTCGATGATTATCGAAAAGAATGGAGTAATTCCTTATGTATTCAGTTGATGACTGAAGCTGAGCCTATCATGAATTGATTTACTAATAGCAAGAAGTTGCTATAGTCTTTCAGATGAGATTTCAGGTTGTCCTGTATCAGGGAAAGTGATTTCAGCTTTGATTTGATTCCAGGTATTGGTTTCCTTTTATAATTTCTTATAGACTGATACTGATTGGATTGAGAGAATTGAAAAATCAGTTGAAAGAATTATTATCTAAGAGTTAGAGTTACATTTGAATATATGTTTCTCTGGAAAGTATTTCAGTTCTGATTATGGATTGATGGATCCTGTGTTCAACAATATTCTGAAGACCTTATGCTCGTTTTATCTATGACATTTTGATATATTCGCAGCGTATGATTGAATTGAATATTCTGAGAACTGAGATTGTGGTATACAGAATTGTTCGGATATGAATCTCGATTGTGACAGATTGTATTCAGAGTCTATGATATCTGAAGATAGTATACTGACTGACTTATAGTACTGTTGAGACAGGGATCAGTGACTGAGAATGGCATGGAATATGACAGAATTTCAGAGATGTCAGAAATGTCAGAGATTGCGTCTTATGCAGTCATTAGATCTGTAATGCCCGAGAATTTAATTACCGTAATCTGAAATGAATTGAGTATGATTACCGTAATTGATAATTAATCTGGAATGATTCTTGAAGTAATTGAGATCATTATAGACGAAACGGATCGGACTAGAACACATAAGAAAGGTGTAAATTGTGTGTGCAAATTTATGTGTTGGCGCACATGCGCGATCAAGATTGGCGCATATGCGCGACGCCTCCAGAAGCCTTGGCGCATATGCGCGAGATTAGTGGCGCATATGCGCGGAAGGTCCAGAAGGATTGGCGCATATGCGCAACTTAAATGGGGCATATGCGCGGGTTAGGCAGAATGATTGGCGCATATGCGCGACATAAATGGCGCATATGCGCGAGTTGGCAAAATGCTGGTGTGAGCTACCGGCGCATATGCGCGACATTGTAGGCGCATATGCGCGAAACGTGCTGAACATGCACGATGCCACTTGCTCTCTTGCATGTCGTGGATGTATATATATATATATATACACATGCAAACCTTCAGATTTTGGCAGAAGAAAATCGAAAAGGTTAGGGAAAGCTTTGTTCGGCCATTTCGAAATCGATTTATGAGCGAACCGTCTATCTGATTTTGAATCCGACTTTAGTGTTGTGTTCCTATCAACGCAGGCTACAACTGGACGTAAGTTTTGTTACGTTTAAACAAGATTTGAGTTTATGATATTGTCAGATTTGAATATGATTCAGTTATGGTGTTTCTGCTACACTAGACAGTGTATAAGTGAAGTCAGATTAAAGAATAGACTGGTTATGCAATTGTTATGACTTTCAGAGTTTAATTGATTGAGATTCTATACCAGAATTGTGTTAGTATTCAGATTATGAAATGTATTGACACAGATTATGAATTCCAGTATTATATTTGTGATGTTCAGAACTGACGGGGTTATTCAGGTTGTATTGTTATGCCGTCGAAACATCAGTTGATTTAAATTGATCAGATTCAGTTATGATTTAGATTTCATCGTGATATTCGTTGATATGAATCAGATTGTATCTTGTTCAGATATTGATCAGATTATGTACTGAGTAGAGTATTGATCAGAACAGAGTGTGTCTTGAGTTATGCACTGATACAGCGTATTGATTGTAATGCCCGAGATGTCATCATTTTTATGAGAACCCGAAAATTAAATAATTGATTTAAATTATTGAATGGCATTTTTGTCATTTTCGGATGGCATTTTCGTAATTATTTGAGGGAAATGGCATTTTCTTAATTATGGGACGTCAATGGCATTTTCGTAATTATGGGACGTCAATGGCATTTTCGTAATTATTGGATGGCAATGACATTTTCGTAATTATTGGAGGCAATGGCATTTTCGTAATTTTGCAAGAAATTGGGCAAAAATTGAATGGATGCCACGTACGAAATCTTGCGTGCAATATATATATACACGCGATTCCTTATTCATTTCCTTCAGCAGAAAATCGAGAGATTGAGGAAAGTTTTACTTCTTGATCTTAGAATTCGATTTGCGAGCGAACCGTCTATTCAATTTTAAATCCGACTTCAGTACTGTGTTCCTATCAACGCAGGCTACAACTGGACGTAAGTTTTATTATGTTTAGACAAGATTTGAATTTATGATATTCTCAGAATTGAATATGATTCAGATATGGTGTTTCTGCTACCGTGGACATTATAGAATTGAAGTCAGATTAAAGAACAGACCGTTTCTATAATTGTCATGATTTTTGAAAGATATTGACTGAGATTTTGATATCAGAATTGTGTATTACTGATTTTGAATATACCGATATTCAGATTATGAGTTCCAGTATTATATTTGTGATGTTCAGAATTGACGGGGTTATTCAGATTGTATTGTTATGCCGTCGAAACATCAGTTGATTTAGATTGATCAGATTCAGATATGAGTTCGATTAGATTTTGATATTATTGATATGACTCAGATTGTATCTTGTTCAGACATTGATAAGATTGTATACTGAATTGAGTATTGATCAGAACAGATTGTATATTGAGTTATTCACTGATACAGTGTATTCGATATTGTCATTTCAGATTTGATATGGACAGAGTTGAATACAGGTCATCGTCTTCGTCAGACAGGGACGACAAAGGTATAATTCATGTGATATCTGGGAAGACATAACTCAAATCAGAACTCATTTGAGTTTCCCAATAAAATCACATACTTGATTATTGTTTATCTTTTGATATGATTATGATTTGTTTATAGACTTAGATTCAAATCTTTTGAAAAGAACATGCTGGGTTTACAGATTTTGTATTCATGCATTAAGATAGGAAAGTCTGCGAGATCATCCAGACTTCTAGATGTTCGGCGATATCACAGCTTAGGGGAAGATCACCGCCCCTATTGTAGATGCGGATACAGATCAGGCCGAAGTCTAGGAATAAGACGTACAGCACCTCGATTGGTAGGGTAGGTGACAGACAGTGACGTCTTATTCACACCGGGATCCCTAGAGTTATAGATCGAGTCAAGTCTAGACACGATTTGATTAGAACTGCATACTTATATGGATGTGGCTCCTAGATCATGGGACCCATCATTACTGCTTTCAATTGAGTTAGCATGTTTTATGATTAAGATTGTTTATATGCATGTTTATCTGATTTGAGTTGCATGCTTATTTGATTAATTTCATAGATTATGAAATAGATTGTTTCTATACATGATAGAATGTTTTATAATTCAGTTTGTTTATATACATGCTTACCATGTTTTGTACTGGGATTTATTCTCACCGGAGTTATCCGGCTGTTGTCTTGTTTTGTATGTGTGCATGACAACAGGTGGGGCTGGATCAGGGTCGAGATGACGATGAGAGAGGACGAGTTAGCGTGGTGATTCCGGACTTGTAGCAGATTTGGTTTATTACTTGAACTTAGTAATCGAACCTTAGACTTAGATTGTACAGTATTGTACTTTTATACTGAAATGTATAATTATTATACTGATTTGTATAATAGATAGATGCCATTATCTTCCGCACTTTATTTTAAAAAGAAAAATTTTTAGACCCTGTTTATCAGAACTGATAATTAAATCCCAACGATGATTAAGAAGATGATTAGCGTCCGGGTCCCCACAACAGGTGGTATCAGAGCTGATAGGTCCTTGAGACTTAGATTATCAGAGCGATAGAACCTTTAGATTGAGATAGTCAGAACTGATAGATCCTTTAGACTGCGATAGAAGAGAATGTGCGGGGTAGATGAATTTTCTTTCCTTGCATGTGTGTGCTAGCATGAGATTGATTTAATGTTGATTGACATTATGTGCTAGCATGAGACTATGTGTTACTGCGTTAAGATACATGTTTACCTGATTATGTGATTGGAATTGGTATTATGTATTCTTAAGTATGAATCAGATCAGATTCATGATCAGCAGTAAGATGATCAGGATCAGAGAAAGATTGGTACAGATTTGTAGTATGAGATTACTAATGTGTTTGGTAATCAGATGTACCGCCCAGAAGAATTCCAGAAAGAGGCAGTACTTCATATGATCAGACAGGTAGGTCAGAACCTCAGATAGACGTGTCAGAAAGTCAGATAGAAACACAGATGAATAAGTTTCAGTCGTACAAACCACCGATTTTAAAGGGTACTGAGATGCCAGCAGATTGTGAGAATTGGCTTGAAGATATAGAAATGTTATTTGAATTCCTTGGCTTTCCAGATGAGTGCAGAATTACACTGATTGGGAATCAGCTACAGGATATTGCAAAGAGTTGGTGGATGGTAACTAAGGAAAACTTAGAACGGCGTAGTTTAATGATTCTGTGGAAGACCTTTAGATTTGAATTTTATCAAAGATTCTTCCCTACATCATATAGACAGGACAGAAGTGCAGAGTTTACAAACCTAAGACAGAATCAGATGAGTATTGATGAGTACTTGGCACAGTTTTTCACCTTGTTACGCTTTGCCCCTCTTGTGGCTAGAAATGATGATGCTCTTTCTAGTCAGTTCATTCAAGGATTGAATCTAGAAATACGTATATTGGTGAATGTGAAGCAATCAAGTAGTTTTGCTGATACCTTGAATAGGGCCAAAAGAGCAGAAACAGTTCTGACAGGACAACAGGAAGCATCGTATGATCTTCCAGCTCCGAATCCACAGCAACTGCCTTCTAGAGTCGAAGTTGGCAGCAGCAATGATAAACAGAAAGAACCATTGAAAACTCAAAAGAAACCGTTCAAGAAATTAGGAAGTGGTTCCTCTAGTTCCAGTGGTTCCAGCCCGAGCTATACAGGAGTATATTGCAGAAATTGTGGAGGGAGGCATTCCACAGAGAAATGCCAAGGAGTGCTTGGTAGATGCAATATTTGTAAACAGCCGGGGCACTTTGCTAGAGTCTGTCCCCAGAAAGGTTCCCGAAGATTTTAGGGAACAGAATCGAGAAACAGACCCAGAATACACTACAGGTACTATTCTTTTATGATTATACTGCATATGTATTGATATGTACTAATGCATTCTGTATAATTATCTGTGACTGAGTGGCATGGAGATATGCATTATTTGTTGGGTTTGTATTACTGTAATATTGATGTCTTTACTTGTTGAGAAAGAAAGATTGATATCAGAGATTTCTGTGACATCTTGTATACTACAATAAGATGAGAATAAGATCGAGTTAGATTACGATGTACTTGTGTTTTCTGATTTGAACGCATTATTGAGGTAATATGCTAAACAAGTACAGAACTATTATAGATTCCAGTCAGGAAAGTATAAGATTCAGACCAGATACGGCTGATGAGTAGAGATTTCACAGTAAGGATTCTAGATTTCGAATTCCTTTGATATCTGTGTGGTCTATGACTCGATTAATACAGAAAGGAACAGATGGTATCCTTATGTATTCAGTATATTTACTGAAATCGAGCCTAGCATTGGCAGATTTGCCAATGGTATATGAATTGATTGATATTGCCTAGATAAGATTTTAGAATTGCTCTATATCAGAAAGATAGATTTCAGAATTGAATTTAGATCAGATACTGATTGTTGTTGTAGATTCAGTACAGAATGATATTGAATGTACAGAATGATACAGAAAGAATTGAAAGATCGGTAGAAGAATATTGACCAGGAGTTACATCTGATTTAGTGATACTCTTTGGCATGTTCAGTATCTTCAGGGATGTTCTAATGATTTTATGCTCATTGTATCTATGAGATTTTGATATATTTACAGCATCTTATTGATTGAATAGAATATCTGAAGATTGTATTGAATATTCTGAGAATGGTGATGATTGTATACAGAAATTATTCAGATAAGAATCTTGCTTGAAACAGATTGTATTCAGAGTATGCGATATCTGAAGTTAGTATACAGATTGATTTTGTTACAATTGAGATTGTGATCAGTGACTGATAAGATATCGAGATCAGAAAGATCGGGAAGTTTAGGAATGTCAGAATTGTCAGAAATGTATGTTGTCTGATTTGGCAGATTATTTTATTCGACTGTTGCTTTATATCTGCTGAGTATTGTTATTGTTCTAAATCAGTATTTGAGACATCTTATATTGTTTTGGGGAGCATATTTTATTTGCAGATGAGATATAGCAGTTGAGCAGAATGACATGAAGATATTTACCAGAAATCATTATTTTATGAGTTCACTGAACTCACTAGATCTGTATAGGTTAATGATATTTTGTATCTGATTTGATATTACTGTTATTTTGAATCCGTATATGATACAGATTGTTGTGAACCGTGGAGAATATATACAGTTCAATTGTATCAGAGTTATTTTCGAGAGGTACAACTATTCAGAAATGTGATCAGAATGTTCAGAACTAGATTTCAGTAATCAGAGTCGAGTAACAGATATGTGATTGTGTATTTTATATGAGACTGATTATCTTGTGATATCAGAATGTTTCAGAATTGAATAACAGAATTGATATTGATAGTCAGAGCCGAATACCAGGTAGGTATTTTTTTTCTTTACTTTATGTTATTAACTGATTCGTTTATATCAGTAGTTCGAAGTTGAAATCACAGATAGTGTCAGAAAGGCGATGTAATGACTTCAGTTGTCATATTTGTGACTGAGAGTGTATGATATTCGAACAGATAGTTGTGATATAGACAGATGAGATCAGTTATGACAGGAATTGTATTGATATGACTGAATCGCTAACAGAAAAGACAGAAAGACAGAAATCAGAAGATTTATTACAGAATTGTGAAGTTCTAAATAGAAATGAGAGTACATTTCTATAGCCTTCGTAATGAAATTACCGTCATTTTTACAGATTGTAATATGATATGATTAAGATTGACAGATTGTTCAGTCTATATCTATCAGTTTGTACAAGATAACGTACAAACATGACCCAATGACACAGATTGATGTCAGAAAAGTGGTCAGAAAGATCAGAATGCCACAGTAGATATTTGTACAAGATAACGTACAAACATGACCCAATGACATAGATTGATGTCAGAAAAGTGGTCAGAAAGATCAGAATGCCACAGTAGATTATGTCAGATTGTGATTGTGCTTGAGTTGTACCTGTGACAGAGTATATCCTGAGCTTTCTATTAGAGAGTTTTACAGATGGACAGACAGTCAGAGTGCACTAGCCAGATATTGGAAGATTTTGGTACAACTTTAGTGCTGGATGATAGCACTATACAGCTTTAGTGCTGGATGTTAGCACTAGATGTTATGAATTATTGTTCCGGTATGACAATAACTATTACGATAGTTCAGAATGGACAGATTTAAGAAACCAACGTCGGATGATGACGATTGGTATTTGAAGATAAAGATAGTATATGTCTTGATTTGAGATAAACAGATTTGATAACAGCTGATGGTACTGATTTGGGATGAGCTGTAGTTTGGTTTATACGGATGTTGTATAACCAGTAAGGCGAGATTGATTATGTCAATAGGATTGGAGAAGTATTATGACATAATACTTAGTGAATGTTTAACCCAGACTGGAATCAGATATTTGAGTTAGTTTAAACTCTGTTATGCATTTCTTCTGATATCCCTGAATTGATTGTTATGAGTTCGAGGACGAACTCAGATCTAAGAGGGGGAGAAATGTAATGCCCGAGATGTCATCATTTTTATGAGAACCCGAAAATTAAATAATTGATTTAAATTATTGAATGGCATTTTTGTCATTTTCGTAATTATTTGAGGGAAATGGCATTTTCGTAATTATGGGACGTCAATGGCATTTTCGTAATTATGGGACGTCAATGGCATTTTCGTAATTATTGGAGGCAATGGCATTTTCGTAATTTTGCAAGAAATTGGGCAAAAATTGAATGGATGCCACGTACGAAATCTTGCATGCAATATATATATACACACGATTCCTTATTCATTTCCTTCAGCAGAAAATCGAGAGATTGAGGAAAGTTTTTCTTCTTGATCTTAGAATTCGATTTGCGAGCGAACCGTCTATTCAATTTTAAATCCGACTTCAGTACTGTGTTCCTATCAACGCAGGCTACAACTGGACGTAAGTTTTATTATGTTTAGACAAGATTTGAATTTATGATATTCTCAGAATTGAATATGATTCAGATATGGTGTTTCTGCTACCGTGGACATTATAGAATTGAAGTCAGATTAAAGAACAGACCGTTTCTATAATTGTCATGATTTTTGAAAGATATTGACTGAGATTTTGATATCAGAATTGTGTATTACTGATTTTGAATATACCGATATTCAGATTATGAGTTCCAGTATTATATTTGTGATGTTTAGAATTGACGGGGTTATTCAGATTGTATTGTTATGCCGTCGAAACATCAGTTGATTTAGATTGATCAGATTCAGATATGAGTTCGATTAGATTGTGATATTATTGATATGACTCAGATTGTATCTTGTTCAGACATTGATCAGATTGTATACTGAATTGAGTATTGATCAGAACAGATTGTATATTGAGTTATTCACTGATACAGTGTATTCGATATTGTCATTTCAGATTTGATATGGACAGAGTTGAATACAGGTCATCGTCTTCGTCAGACAGGGACGACAAAGGTATAATTCATGTGATATCTGGGAAGACATAACTCAAATCAGAACTCATTTGAGTTTCCCAATAAAATCACATACTTGATTATTGTTTATCTTTTGATATGATTATGATTTGTTTATAGACTTAGATTCAAATCTTTTGAAAAGAACATGCTGGGTTTACAGATTTTGTATTCATGCATTAAGATAGGAAAGTCTGCGAGATCATCCAGACTTCTAGATGTTCGGCGATATCACAGCTTAGGGGAAGATCACCGCCCCTATTGTAGATGCGGATACAGATCAGGCCGAAGTCTAGGAATAAGACGTACAGCACCTCGATTGGTAGGGTAGGTGACAGACAGTGACGTCTTATTCACACCGGGATCCCTAGAGTTATAGATCGAGTCAAGTCTAGACACGATTGATTAGAACTGCATACTTATATGGATGTGGCTCCTAGATCATGGGACCCATCATTACTGCTTTCAGTTGAGTTAGCATGTTTTATGATTAAGATTGTTTATATGCATGTTTATCTGATTTGAGTTGCATGCTTATTTGATTAATTTCATAGATTATGAAATAGATTGTTTCTATACATGATAGAATGTTTTATAATTCAGTTTGTTTATATACATGCTTACCATGTTTTGTACTGGGATTTATTCTCACCGGAGTTATCCGGCTGTTGTCTTGTTTTGTATGTGTGCATGACAACAGGTGGGGCTGGATCAGGGTCGAGATGACGATGAGAGAGGACGAGTTAGCGTGGTGATTCCGGACTTGTAGCAGATTTGGTTTATTACTTGAACTTAGTAATCGAACCTTAGACTTAGATTGTACAGTATTGTACTTTTATACTGAAATGTATAATTATTATACTGATTTGTATAATAGATAGATGCCATTATCTTCCGCACTTTATTTTAAAAAGAAAAATTTTTAGACCCTGTTTATCAGAACTGATAATTAAATCCCAACGATGATTAAGAAGATGATTAGCGTCCGGGTCCCCACATTGATATTGTCATTTCAGATTTGATATGGACAGATTTGGATACAGGTCATCGTCTTCGTCAGATAGGGACGACAAAGGTATAATTCATGTGATATTCGTGAAGCATAACTCAAATTAGATTAATTTGAGTTTCCCAATAAAATCACATACTAGATTATTGTTTATATTGTTACCTGATTATGCTTTGATTATAGAATTGTATTCAAGCATGTAAAATAATTGTGATATTCAGTTATGAATATGATTATGCTTTGTTTACAGATTGTTATTCATTGCAGTTAAGATAGGAAAGTCTTGACAGTCATTGTCAGACTTCTAGACGTTCGGTGTATCGTACATAGGAGCAGACATTGTCCTATTGTAGCACCACGATACAGCCATGGCCGAAGTCTAGGAATAAGACGTATAGTTACCACGATCGGTTGAGTAGGTAACAGCCATTGACGTCTTATTCATTACGGGATCCATAGAGTTATAGATCGAGTCAAGTCTAGACATGATTTGATTAGGACTTCATGCTTATATGGATGTGGCTCCTAGATCATGGAACCCATCGTTATTGCTTTCAGTTGTGCTAGCATGTTTTATGATTTAGATTGTTTATATGCATGTTTATCTGATTTGAGTTGCATGCTTAATTTCATAGATTATGAAATATATTGTGTTTACACATGATCGCATGTTTTATGAATTAGTTTGTTTATATACATGCTTACCATGTTTTATACTGGGATTTATTCTCACCGGAGTTATCCGGCTGTTGTCGTGTTTTGTATGTGTGCATGACAACAGGTGGGGCTGGATCAGGGTCGAGAAGATGACGAGAGAAGACGAGTTTAGCGTGGTGATTCCGGACTTACAGTAGATTGGATTTTACTACTAGAACTTTAGTAGTGAACCTTAGATTAGAAGGTTGTACATTATTGTATTTTAATACTGAATTTGTGTTTTTTATACAGACATGTATAGTATTTAGAGTCCATTACCTTTCGCAGTTATAATTTAAAAAGAAAAATTTTTAGACCCTATTTTATCTTAATTGATAATTGAATCCCAAAAAGATGAGTAAGAAGATGATTAGCGTCCGGGTCCCCACAACAGGTGGTATCAGAGCTGATAGTTCCTTTAGACTTAGATTATCTGTGGGGACCCGGGCTCTAATTCTTTTTCTTGGGATTAAATGGATCAATAATATAAAAGTGGGTCAAATTTTTGCTTTTTATATTACTCAAATGTACCTAAACAACATCAGTTCTTTATTTATTTTACAACATGCAAATATAATGTACAAACATAGGATACAACATTTCTTGTTTTAATTCTATCCTCTGTAACTAGTAGTGAAATACAGTACAAGATAAAAGTAACTCTACTAGTCACTCTGTTAGGCCCGTGATCACCACGCTATGTCCATCGCTCATCTCTGTCGTGACCCAGATCCTGCCCCACCTGTTGTTATGCACACATACAGACATAACAACAGCCGGAAAACCGGTGAGACCAAATCCCAGTATAAACATGTAACATGCATATAAACAATCTAAAACATGAAACATGCTAATATGAATGTCATTCATATATAATCATGCAATGCGAGCCTAATCATGTCTAGATGCGACTCGACTACAACTCTAGGTATCCCGTTGTGAATAAGACGTCACTGGCTGTCACCTACCCTACCAATCGAGGTGCTATACGTCTTATTCCTAGACTTCGGCCTGATCTGTATCCGCGTCTACAATAGGGGCGGTGATCTTCCCCTAAGCTGAGATATCGTCGAACATCTAGTAGTCTGCCTGATCTCCAGACTGCCCTATCTTAATGCATGAATACACCATCTGTAAACAAGCATAATGCAATGCTACACGATCTGTACACAAAGCATAGTAAGATTTGAATACAAGTTCTATAAACAAATCTATAACAATCATAATCATAGCAAGGTATGAACAATAAAACAAGTATGTGATTTTGGTTGGGAAACTCAAATGTGATCTCATTTGAGTCGTAATTCCCCAAACAAAACATGTACTATACCTTTCGTCGTAGAATCGCTGTCACGATCGCCAATACGTATCTGAAATGGAAATGTGGATACGCACTCTATCAATTTTTAATCTAAATCAACGTATATCCAAGCCACTACGTGATCTTAATACAATTTGACGGCATAACGACGTAATTCTCGATACCGGTCAATCAAATTCTCAATAGATATCAACACTATCTTATTCTCAATCATAATCCAATACAATATTCCTTCAAAACACAATAATTCTATCCCAATAATTCATAAATCATACTGAAATTCATAGGAAATACATATGATATCATTTCTTTGATCCATTTACGATTATATCATGCTCAATACTGTCAAGAACACAATATAACTATCGTATTCTAATTTTTCCAATAACTGAATTTCAAACTTACTGAAATCGAATAAACTTACATCACTTTGTAGCCAGTACCGAGAGGATCTCAAAACCGAAATCGGATTTGAATTTGAGTTGCTAAATCTTGCAAGAGCACAATTGAAAGTAAAAAAAAGATGAAGCTTCTCCCTCAGCCTTTCGAAGGTTTCTGCTGAAATGGAAGAAAGAATCGAGCCTTTGTTTATATATCTTGCATGCCTACACACACATGGCAAATCCTATGAAGTACACGTCTCGCGCATATGCGCGGCATTACTCGCGCATATGCGCCGAACCTACTGTCTCGGAAATTTTAGTACTCGCGCATATGCGCCACTAAACTCGCGCATATGCGCCAATGGTTCTGGATGCTCCGCGCATATGCGCCACTACTCTCGCGCATATGCGCCAAGGCTACTGTATGTCGCGCATATGCGCCACTCTTTCCGCGCATATGCGCCAATGCTACTGGAATTCTCATGCATATGCGCGCATTCCTTCGCGCATATGCGCCATAGCTTCGGCCCTTTACATTTATTCTTCACCTTTCACATCTTTTCTCATGTCTTTCCTACCCTCATTTTACTTAGTGTTCTCATGCAATGTCATGCACTCTCACACTATCGAATATCGCATAGATGAAGATTAATAAATCTCGAGCCTTACATTTCTCCCCCTTTAAGAAATGATTTCGCCCTCGAAATCGCACATCATTCTATCAATGAAAGCATCAAAAGTAATAGTATCAAATTTAGATCAATACATACATTATTGAAATAATTCGGGGTGTTTCTGTCGCATGTTGGCTTCTGTCTCCCATGTCGCTTCCTCAATGCCATGACGACTCCATTGGACTTTCACAAGTGGGATAATCTTCGTTCTGAGCTTCTTTTCTTTTCGATCAAGAATCTGTATCGGTTGTTCCACATAGCTCAAAGTCTGATCAAGTTTAGCTTCGTCAGGTTGAATGACATGAGAAACATCTGGCATATACTTACGCAACATCGATACATGAAAGACATCATGTATCCCAGATAGAGAAGGAGGAAGTGCAAGTCGATAAGCTCGATCGCCAATCTTCTCAAGAATCTCGTAAGGACCAATGTATCGAGGAGATAGTTTCCCGCGTTTGCCAAAGCGAACAACGCCTCTGAATGGAGAAATCTTTAAGAATACTCTATCTCCCGCCTCAAATACTAACGGTCTACGTCTGATATTGGCATACTTTGCTTGTCGATCTTGTGCTGTCTTCATCCTCTTCTGAATGAGTTTCACCTTCTCTGTCATGTCACGAATCATATCTGGCCCAAGTTCTGGTACCTCTGAAACGTCATCCCAGTATAGCGGAGATCTGCACTTCTTGCCATACAAAGCTTCAAACGGTGCCATCTCAATGCTCGTCTGATAGCTATTATTGTAAGAGAATTCGCAAAGGGGTAGAGAATCTTGCCAACCAATGCCAAAATCTAGCACGACGGCTCTCAACATATCCTCTAATGTCTGGATAGTCCGCTCTGACTGTCCATCTGTCTGAGGATGGTAAGCAGTACTCAGGTGTAATGTCGTACCTAAGGCCTGCTGTAGACTGTGCCAGAAGTGTGAAGTGCATCGTGGATCACGATCTGATACGATAGACTTCGGCACTCCATGCAATCTGACTACCTCATGAATATAAATCTCCGCCATCTGATCTTGTCTATACGTCATTCTGTACGGAATGAAACAAGCAGATTTGGTCAATCTGTCAATAATGACCCAAATCGCGTCACAGCCTTTCGATGATCGAGGTAACTTCGTCACAAAATCCATGGAAATGTGGTCCCATTTCCATTCTGGAATAGATAAACTCTGAAGCAATCCACCATGCTTCTTCCTCCGGCTTTCACCTGTTGGCAGTTCAAACACTTAGACACAAATTCGGCAATGTCTGACTTCATTTGCTTCCACCAGAACTGTGTCTTCAAGTCGTTGTACATTTTCCTGCCACCCGGATGAATGCTGAACCGACTACAATGAGCCTCTGTCAGAATCTGCTGTCTCAAATCTGCAACATCTGGCACAACTAGACGGTTATTCACGTACAACACATGATCTCGTACCTGATATTCTGATACATGCCCTGATCTGACCATTTGGATTGATTTCTGCACATTCTGATCGGTTCTTTGTGCTTCTTTGATCCTCATAATCAAATTGGGCTCAACTTGAATCGTAAAAAGTCGTAGTGGCTTACTATCTGTATCAAATTCTAATCCAGATGTACAGCAATTTTCAACTAATTTGTTAACACCTATCGTCGATAAGGACAAAGAACATACCTTACGACTCAAGGCATCTGCTGCTGCATTTGACTTCCCTGGATAATACTTGATTTCACAGTCAAAGTCTTTCAAAAGATCAAGCCATCTACGCTGCCTCATGTTCAGTTCTGATTGAGAGAATAGGTACTTTAGGCTCTTGTGATCGGAAAATATCTCAAATTTTTCGCCGTAGAGATAATGACGCCAAATCTTTAATGCAAATACGATAGCCGCCAATTCCAGATCATGAATGGGGTATCGAACTTCATGTGGCTTCAATTGTCTCGAGGCGTATGCGATCACATGGCCTCGCTGCATAAGAACACATCTCAAACCTCTATGCGAAGCATCACAATATACAACGAAATTACCCGTACCTGAAGGTATCGTCAGTACTGGAGCGCTGGTCAGCCTTTTCTTTAATTCAACAAAGCTAGACTCACACTCCTCTGACCAAACAAATGGTGCATTCTTTTGCGTCAATTGAGTTATTGGCTTTGCAATACTGGAGAAATCTTTGATAAATCTTCTGTAGTATCCGGCTAAGCCCATGAAACTGTGGATTTCTGGTACAGAAGTCGGTCTCGACCAACTGATCACAGCTTCCACTTTACTTGGATCTACAGAAATACCATCTCCAGAAATGATATGCCCCAAGAATACAACTCGATTCAACCAAAACTCACACTTCGACAATTTAGCATACAGTCGCTCGTTCCTCAACGTCTGCAAAACAATTCTGAGATGCTCTGCATGCTCATTTCTGTTCTTTGAATACACCAAAATGTCATCAATGAAAACAATGACAAACTCATCTAGATATCTCTGAAACACTTGGTTCATCAAGCCCATAAATACCGCAGGAGCATTGGTTAAACCAAAAGGCATGACAATAAATTCGTAATGTCCATACCTGGTTCGAAATGATGTCTTTGGTATGTCTATATCTCGAACTCTGAGCTGATGATATCCAGAACGCAAATCAATCTTCGAATACACGGAGGATCCCTGCAACTGATCAAATAAATCATCAATCCTAGGCAAAGGATATTTATTCTTGATCGTTGCCTTGTTCAGTTGCCTGTAATCAATACACAACCGCATCGAACCGTCTTTCTTCCGCACAAACAACACTGGAGCGCCCCAAGGAGATACACTAGGTCTGATATATCCCTTGGCTAGAAGATCTTCTAATTGTGCTTTCAATTCTTTAAGTTCGATGGGTGCCATCCTATATGGAGCTCTCGAAATAGGGACGGTACCTGGTGTAAGTTCAATGCTAAAATCTACCTCTCGAACCGGAGGTAAGCCTGGGATCTCATCTGGAAAAATATCTGGAAATTCCCGTACTACTGGCAGATCTGCCAATGTCGGGCTCGACTTCTGCATATCTACAGCATAGACAAAGAAACCATCCGCTCCTTTCTGTAACAGTCTGCTCATAGTAAGAGCCGAAATCAAGGGAATCCGAGATCTGGAACCCTTCCCGTAGAATTTCCACTCGTCTGTCATCTCGGGTCTGAATCTGACAATGTTATGGAAACAATCCACGGTAGCTCTGTACTTCGTTAGCATGTCAATACCGACTATACAATCAAAATCAGCTAGACCCAACACTATACAATCTAGGTCAATCTCATGCCCCTCAAACTGTAGAATGCAATGTCTAACCGTAGTTACAGATATCAATCCACTTCCCAACGGCGAATTAATAGACACAACATCTAGCAAAGACTCAACAGGCAATGAATGCAATAATGCAAATCGCTCTGAAATGAATGTATGTGATGCACCTGTATCTATCAAGATATACGGAGGATAACCATAAAGAGAGCAGTTACCTGCTATAACATCATCTGGTGCATCTTGTGCTTGCTCCTCTGTCAACGCAAACACCTGGGCCTGTTGCCTCGGAGGTTGAGTCACTGTCTGACTACCACGACCTCTGGATGGAGTCGATGCTGGTGGAGGCTGAAAGGAGTGAACCGATGATGCCTGCCGCTCAAACTGAGGTACTGGCCCGGATGCTCTTCCACTCTGGCCTTGCTGTACACTCCTCTGGGACAGACTTTGGCAAAATGCCCCGGTTGCCTACAAATGTTACATCGGCCTGTAACTCCCTGGCACTGTTCAGTTGCATGCCTACCTCCACAATTATTGCAATATGTAATGCCCAAGAATTGTTGTAGAATTAATCAGACAAGATTAATGTATTGCCCAAAATTTTATAACACGATAGTTTGAGATTATCGATGTTGAGTAGATATGAATGCAACCAGATCATGTTGGAGATTTAAAATTTAATTATGTAAATTGTTGGGCGAAAGTGACTCGCCCGAGCGGACAGTTTCGACCGCTCGAGCGAGAGTGTCTAGGAGGAGAGGGCCGAGAATCACTCGCCCGTTCGGACGTTTTTGACCGCTCGAGCGAGGTGGCTTGGATTGGCGAGGGCCGAGAGTTACTCGCCCGGGCGGAACCTTTTGACCGCCCGAGCGCGAGACGTGGAATGCAAAGGGTGTGCCACTTGTTTTGCATGCACGGAAAATATATATATATATAGACCTCGTTCCCTTCAGATTTTCAGAAGAAAATCGAGACTTTGGGGGGGGAACTTTGTTCTTCAATTTGGAAATTGAATTACGAGCAAACCGGCTATCCGAATTTGAATCCGACTTCAGTTCTGAACTCCTCTCGCTACAGGCTACACAAGGACGTAAGTTTTATTACGTTTAGACAAGATTTGAATTTATGATGTTGTTAGAATTGACTATAATTCAGATATGGTGTTTTACTACCGTAGATATTGTATAATCGAAGACAGATTTAAAAATAGATTGATTATACAATTGTTATGATTTTTAGAAGATTTTAGTGGAAATGGAATACTAGAACGGTATTGTTATTGGTTTAAGAATAGAAGAATGATTATTCTTAAGGGTCTGGATAGGTTATTCAGTAGTTATGTGAAGTCAGATCGAAGAAATACTACAGTATGTCTGTGTTTGTATTTCAGCATCTTAGGAGTTAGATTTATTAGATGTTGATATGCTATTTGTGATGTTAAGACCGACGGGATTACAAGACTGTACTGTTATGCCGTCTACACATCAGTGGTGCAGATTGATCAGATTCAGTATTGGTTTCTGTTATCTTGTGATATTGTTGATATGAATCAGATTATAGTTATTCAGATATTGACTAGACAGATCGTGATTTGAACTATACCTTGACACAGTGTATTTGTTATTGTCGTTTCAGATCAGGGATGGACAGATTTGACTTCGAGACTTCGTCTTCCTCGGACGGGGACGATAAAGGTATAATGCATGTGATATTCGGGAAGTCCCAACTCAAATGAAATCTCATTTGAGTTTCCCAACAAAATCACATACTAGTTTGTTCTGTATATTGTGACATGTTTATGCTTTGATTATAGAATCTGTATTCAAGCAGGTAAGATAATTGTGATATTCAGTTATGAATATGATTATGCTTTGTTTACAGATTGTTATTCATTGCAGTTAAGATAGGAAAGTCTTTGACAGGCATTGTCAAATATCTAGACGTTTTGGTGTATCTCAGCATAGGAGTAGGTATTACTCTTATTGCCGCCGTTGATACAGCTCAGACCGAAGTCTAGGAATGAGACGTTCATTACCTCGATTGGAGGGTAGGTAGTGACGTCTTATTCACACCGGGATCCCTAGAGTTCTAGTCGAGTCAAGTCTAGACGTGATTTGATTAGGACTGCATGCTTATATGGATGTGGTTCCTAGATCATAGGACCCATCATTATTGCTTCCAATTGTGCTAGCGTGTTTTTATGATTTAGATTGGTTATATGCATGGTTGGTTGATTTGAAGTGCATGCTTGTTGTGTGATTAGATTTCATAGCTTATGCAATCTCATGTTTCGATTTTATTCGTAACAGCATGTTTCATGAATTATTTTATGTATATACATGTTTACCATGTTTTATACTGGGATTTATTCTCACCGGAGTTATCCGGCTGTTGTCTTGTTTTGTATGTGTGCATGACAACAGGTGGGGCTGGATCAGGGTCGAGATGACGATGAGAGAAGACGAGTTAGCGTGGTGATTCCGGACTTACAGTAGATTGGGTTTTATTACTTGAATTTAGTAGTTGAACCTTAGATTAGATTATTGTATGATAATACTGAAATGTATTTTATACAGATATGTATATTATTAGATGCAATTACCTTCCGCGTTTATATTTTAAAAAGGAAAAATTTTTAGACCCTGTTTATCAGAACTGATTATTTAAATCCCAACGATGATTAAGAAAATGATTAGCGTCCGGGTCCCCACAACAGGTGGTATCAGAGCTGATAGTTCCTTTAGCGATAGATCTTTTAGAGATAGATCCTTTAGATTAAGATAGTAAGAACTGATAGATCTTTTAGACTGACTTAGATTGAGATAGAAAGAATGAGCGGGGTAGATGAATTTTCTTTCCTTGCATGTCTGTGCTAGCATGAGATTGATTTTCATGTTGATTGACATTGTGTGCTAGCATGAGACTATGTGTTATTGCTTAAAGATACATGTTTACTTGATTATATGATTTGAATTGGTATTATGTATTTTGACATATGAATCAGATCGGATTCATGATCAGCAGTAAGATGATCATGATTCGAACAGATTTGCACAGATCAGCAGTATTGGGTTACTAATGTTTGTGGTAATCAGATGTACCTCCTCGAAGGACTTTGGAAACAGGCAGTACTGGGTATGATCAGATAGGTATGTCAGAATTTCAGATAGATGTGCCGGAAAATCAGATGGAAATACAGTTACAGAGGTTTCAGTCGTTCCAACCACCGGTGCTGAAAGGAAAGGAAACGTCAGTAGAGTGTGAGAAGTGGCTGGAAGAAACAGAAATGTTATTTGAATTCCTGAATTTCACAGATGAGTGTAGAATTAGGCTTGTTGAGAACCAGTTGCAAGAAACTGCTAGAAGATGGTGGTTACTCACCAAAGGAGCCTTAGAGCAGAATCGTTCAGTGATTACGTGGAAGATTTTCAAGGTTGAGTTCTATCAAAGCTTTTTCCCGGTATCATATAGAGAGGATAGAAGTGCAGAATTTACGAATCTAAGCCAAGGTCAGATGAGTATTGATGAATACTTGGCACAGTTCTTCACCTTGTTACGTTTTGCCCCTCTTATAGCTAGAAATGATGATGCTATTTCTAGTCAGTTTATTCAGGGATTGAATCCAGAAATACGTACCTTGGTGAATGTGAAGCAATCAAGTAGTTTTGCTGATACGTTGAATAGGGCTAAAAGAGCAGAAGCGGTTCTGATAGGACAACCGGGAGCATCGCATGTTCTTCCAGAACAGACTACACAGCCAATGCCTTCCAGAGTAGAGATTGGCAGTAGCAGTGGTAAACAGAAAGAACCCTTACAAATTCAGAAGAAGCAGTTTAAGAGATTAGGAAGTGGCTCGTCTAGTTCCAGTAGTTTCAGCCCGAGCTATACTGGAATATATTGCCGGACTTGTAGAGGAAGACACTCCACAGAACAATGTCAGGGAGCGTTTGGTAAGTGCAATATTTGTAAGCAGACGGGACACTTTGCTAAAGTTTGTCCTCAGAGACCTTTTAGAAGATCTTAAAGAGCAGAGTCATTGGTGGTAATGACAGAGGAACAGACCCAGAAATTACAACAGGTACTTTTTGTTATGATTATATTGCATATGTATTGATATATACTAATGCCTTCTTTATGAGTATCTGTGAATGAATAGCATGGAGATATGCTATATTTGTTGGGTCTGTGTATCCTGTAGTATTGAGTTTTACTTGTTGAGGAATAGGTTGATGTCAGAAATTTCTGTAACATGTGATATACTACAGTTAGATGGGAATGAAAATGGGTTAGATTATGATGTACTCGTGCTAGTAATCTAATAGTTGACTGGTGTTGGCCTAGATAGGATGTCAGATGTGTTTTATATCAGAATAAATTGAAAGAATTGACAAATTAAGTTATGAGCTGAAGAATCCAGTTGATTACGTATTACTATTGAAGACCTTTCAGTTCTGTTTCTAGATTGTCGAATTATGTGTTCAGGGGTATTCTGAAGAATTAAGCTTGTTATCTCTATGATTTAGTGACATATTGGCAGTATTCGATTGATTATATTGAATATTTGAAGACCTGTGTTAAATATTCCGAGAATTGTGACTATTGTACACAGCAATGGGTCAGGTATGAATCCGGTATGCAGTTATTGATACAGGTTTTCATTCAGACTATGCGGTATCAGAAAGGTCAGCATTAGCAGCATGTCAGATATGTCAGAATTTTATTCTCTGATTTGGGCAGACCATCTTATTCAGATTATCTTCTTCTGATTTACTTCTTCTTACATTGCCTTATATCTGCTGAGTATTGTTATGATTATAACTCAGTATTTGAAACCTCTTATATTGGTTGGGAGTATATTCTATTTGCAGATGAGATATAGCAGTTGATCTGGGAAGTATGAAGATCGGTCAGCCAGCCAGAATCTATTATGTTATGAGTTTTCTTAAACTCACTAGATCTGTATAGGTTCTTTCTATTCAGAAGTTGATGTGATATTACTGTTATTGTGAGTCAGTATGTGATGTAGACTAGTGTAAACAGTTCAGAAATGTAATCGGAATTGTCAGACTTGTATTTTGTTGATCAGATCAGTATAACAACTATGTAAATTGTGTTTTGTATGGGTTTGGTTATCGTGTGATATCAGAATGTTTCAGAATTGTTTACAGCTTTTGGTATTGATAGTCAGAGCCGAATACCAGGTAGGTATTTCTTCTTTATTTTATGTTATTAACTGATCTTGTACAACATAGTTCGAATCTGAAGTCACAGGTAGTGTCAGAACTGCACTGGGGTGGACTCAGTTTATCATTCAGATGATTTAGAATGTAGGATATTCGAACAGATAATGTGATATAGATAGATGAGATCAGTTGAGACAACAAATTATGTTATAAGGTTGGTAGAAATGGTACTGGATGTTAGTACTAGCTCCTATAGATTATTGTCATTGTGTGACTGACTGGATGACAATAGCTACCAAGATAGATCAGAATGGGTAGATTTAAGAAACCAACGTCGGATGATGACGATTGGTAGTTGAAAATGAAGATTGAATATGTCCTGGATTGGGATGAACAGATGGGATAGCAATTACAGGTAGTATTGTTTCGTTGTAGATTGCAAGTGGCATATACGGATGTTGTATCGCCAGGATTATGGGATTGATTCGGCTAGAATGAGTTTGGATGTTAAACTCTACTCTACATTTCTTCTGATAGACTTGGATCACTTGTTGAGAGTTCGAGGACGAACTCAGATCTAAGAGGGGGAGAAATGTAATGCCCAAGAATTGTTGTAGAATTAATCAGACAAGATTAATGTAATGCCCAAAATTTTATAACACGATAGTTTGAGATTATCGATGTTGAGTAGATATGAATGCAACCAGATCATGTTGGAGATTTAAAATTTAATTATGTAAATTGTTGGGCGAAAGTGACTCGCCCGAGCGGACAGTTTCGACCGCTCGAGCGAGAGTGTCTAGGAGGAGAGGGCCGAGAATCACTCGCCCGGGCGGACGTTTTTGACCGCTCGAGCGAGGTGGCTTGGATTGGCGAGGGCCGAGAGTTACTCGCCCGGGCGGAACCTTTTGACCGCCCGAGCGCGAGACGTGGAATGCAAAGGGTGTGCCACTTGTTTTGCATGCACGGAAAATATATATATATAGACCTCGTTCCCTTCAGATTTTCAGAAGAAAATCGAGACTTTGGGGGGGGAACTTTGTTCTTCAATTTGGAAATTGAATTACGAGCAAACCGGCTATCCGAATTTGAATCCGACTTCAGTTCTGAACTCCTCTCGCTACAGGCTACACAAGGACGTAAGTTTTATTACGTTTAGACAAGATTTGAATTTATGATGTTGTTAGAATTGACTATAATTCAGATATGGTGTTTTACTACCGTAGATATTGTATAATCGAAGACAGATTTAAGAATAGATTGATTATACAATTGTTATGATTTTTAGAAGATTTTAGTGGAAATGGAATACTAGAACGGTATTGTTATTGGTTTAAGAATAGAAGAATGATTATTCTTAAGGGTCTGGATAGGTTATTCAGTAGTTATGTGAAGTCAGATCGAAGAAATACTACAGTATGTCTGTGTTTGTATTTCAGCATCTTAGGAGTTAGATTTATTAGATGTTGATATGCTATTTGTGATGTTAAGACCGACGGGATTACAAGACTGTACTGTTATGCCGTCTACACATCAGTGGTGCAGATTGATCAGATTCAGTATTGGTTTCTGTTATCTTGTGATATTGTTGATATAAATCAGATTATAGTTATTCAGATATTGACTAGACAGATCGTGATTTGAACTACACCTTGACACAGTGTATTTGTTATTGTCGTTTCAGATCAGGGATGGTCAGATTTGACTTCGAGACTTTGTCTTCCTCGGACGGGGACGATAAAGGTATAATGCATGTGATATTCGGGAAGTCCCAACTCAAATGAAATCTCATTTGAGTTTCCCAACAAAATCACATACTAGTTTGTTCTGTATATTGTGACATGTTTATGCTTTGATTATAGAATCTGTATTCAAGCAGGTAAGATAATTGTGATATTCAGTTATGAATATGATTATGCTTTGTTTACAGATTGTTATTCATTGCAGTTAAGATAGGAAAGTCTTTGACAGGCATTGTCAAATATCTAGACGTTTCGGTGTATCTCAGCATAGGAGTAGGTATTACTCTTATTGCCGCCGTTGATACAGCTCAGACCAAAGTCTAGGAATGAGACGTTCATTACCTCGATTGGAGGGTAGGTAGTGACGTCTTATTCACACCGGGATCCCTAGAGTTCTAGTCGAGTCAAGTCTAGACGTGATTTGATTAGGACTGCATGCTTATATGGATGTGGTTCCTAGATCATAGGACCCATCATTATTGCTTCCAATTGTGCTAGCGTGTTTTTATGATTTAGATTGGTTATATGCATGGTTGGTTGATTTGAAGTGCATGCTTGTTGTGTGATTAGATTTCATAGCTTATGCAATCTCATGTTTCGATTTTATTCGTAACAGCATGTTTCATGAATTATTTTATGTATATACATGTTTACCATGTTTTATACTGGGATTTATTCTCACCGGAGTTATCCGGCTGTTGTCTTGTTTTGTATGTGTGCATGACAACAGGTGGGGCTGGATCAGGGTCGAGATGACGATGAGAGAAGACGAGTTAGCGTGGTGATTCCGGACTTACAGTAGATTGGGTTTTATTACTTGAATTTAGTAGTTGAACCTTAGATTAGATTATTGTATGATAATACTGAAATGTATTTTATACAGATATGTATATTATTAGATGCCATTACCTTCCGCGTTTATATTTTAAAAAGGAAAAAGTTTTAGACCCTGTTTATCAGAACTGATTATTTAAATCCCAACGATGATTAAGAAAATGATTAGCGTCCGGGTCCCCACACAATATACACCTGAAGTCCTTGAACTTTGATCAAAACCACTCTGTCTGGATCCGCTGGAGCTCGACGAACTGCTCCCAGGTCGCTTAAACGGTTTCCCCTTCGACTTCAGCTGTTCTTTGCGTCCACTACTACTACCACCGCTTTCGAATCGAGGAGGAGGAACTTGGGATGGAGGTAGTGGCGGTCTCGGACTCGGTGCAACATACGGAGCACTCCGTTGCCTAAGCAATCCTGCTTCAGCTCCTTTGGCTCGATTCAATGCATCCGAGAAATTATCGGGTCTCCCAGTATTGACCAACGTAAAGATATCTGGATTCAGGCCGTTTATAAACTGATCTGCCATGGCCTCATCATTTCCTGAAACATGAGGTGCAAAACGAAGCAAAGAAGAGAATTTGGCAACGTACTCCTCAATGTTCAATTGCCCTTGCCTCAGATTGGCAAATTCTGCACCTTTATCCTTGCGATAAGAGATGGGAAAGAAACGCTGATAGAATTCCGTCTTGAATACCTTCCACGTAATCTCGGTACCCCGCTGTTCTAAAGCTCTCCTAATGTTCAACCACCAATTCTTGGCTATATCTTGCAATTGATGGCCAATTAGCTTTATTCTCTTCTCGTCACTGTACTCCAAAGAGTCGAATAGCATTTCAATATCCTCAAGCCAGCTTTCGCACTCGATGGCATTCTCGGTACCTTTTAAAGTGGGAGGTCGAAAGGATTGGAATCGCTTCAGCAACGTCTCCATAGGGGTCGCTGTAACATCCATAGGATCTCCGGATGTGCTCCCCTGTTCTGGCGCTGCTGGTCGTAGAGGTACGGCTGCTCTTCTAGGAGGCATATCTAATGAACCAATGGATTAGTAAACAAGATATACTACTGTCTCAGCCATCCTCTAGTCAGTTACCTCTGATCTAGAATCAGTTCTGATTCAGTCAATCACATGCTGAAAGAATCAAATAACAACAACATGTAATAGGAAAGCAATAATCATGCTAGCACATCATCAAGCAAGGAAGAAGACTCGATCTACCCCGCTCATTCTATCCTATCTCAGTCTACAGAACCTACTAGTCCATCTGTTAGGCCCGTGATCACCACGCTATGTCCATCGCTCATCTCTGTCGTGACCCAGATCCTGCCCCACCTGTTGTTATGCACACATACAGACATAACAACAGCCGGAAAACCGGTGAGACCAAATCCCAGTATAAACATGTAACATGCATATAAACAATCTAAAACATGAAACATGCTAATATGAATGTCATTCATATATAATCATGCAATGCGAGCCTAATCATGTCTAGATGCGACTCGACTACAACTCTAGGGATCCCGTTGTGAATAAGACGTCACTGGCTGTCACCTACCCTACCAATCGAGGTGCTGTACGTCTTATTCCTAGACTTCGGCCTGATCTGTATCCGCGTCTACAATAGGGGCGGTGATCTTCCCCTAAGCTGAGATATCGCCGAACATCTAGTAGTCTGCCTGATCTCCAGACTGCCCTATCTTAATGCATGAATACACCATCTGTAAACAAGCATAATGCAATGCTACACGATCTGTACACAAAGCATAGTAAGATTTGAATACAAGTTCTATAAACAAATCTATAACAATCATAATCATAGCAAGGTATGAACAATAAAACAAGTATGTGATTTTGGTTGGGAAACTCAAATGTGATCTCATTTGAGTCGTAATTCCCCAAACAAAACATGTACTATACCTTTCGTCGTAGAATCGCTGTCACGATCGCCAATACGTATCTGAAATGGAAATGTGGATACGCACTCTATCAATTTCTAATCTAAATCAACGTATATCCAAGTCACTACGTGATCTTAAAACAATTTGACGGCATAACGACGTAATTCTCGATACCGGTCAATCAAATTCTCAACAGATATCAACACTATCTTATTCTCAATCATAATCCAATACAATATTCCTTCAAAACACAATAATTCTATCCCAATAATTCATAAATCATACTGAAATTCATAGGAAATACATATGATATCATTTCTTTGATCCATTTACGATTATATCATGCTCAATACGTCAAGAACACAATATAACTATCGTATTCTAATTTTACCAATAACTGAATTTCAAACTTACTGAAATCGAATAAACTTACATCACTTTGTAGCCAGTACCGAGAGGATCTCAAAACCGAAATCGGATTTGAATTTGAGTTGCTAAATCTTGCAAGAGCACAATTGAAAGTAAAAAAAAGATGAAGCTTCTCCCTCAGCCTTTCGAAGGTTTCTGCTGAAATGGAAGAAAGAATCGAGCCTTTGTTTATATATCTTGCATGCCTACACACACATGGCAAATCCTATGAAGTACACGTCTCGCGCATATGCGCGGCATTACTCGCGCATATGCGCCGAACCTATTGTCTCGGAAATTTTAGTACTCGCGCATATGCGCCACTAAACTCGCGCATATGCGCCAATGGTTCTGGATGCTCCGCGCATATGCGCCACTACTCTCGCGCATATGCGCCAAGGCTACTGTATGTCGCGCATATGCGCCACTCTTTCCGCGCATATGCGCCAATGCTACTGGAATTCTCATGCATATGCGCGCATTCCTTCGCGCATATGCGCCATAGCTTCGGCCCTTTACATTTATTCTTCACCTTTCACATCTTTTCTCATGTCTTTCCTACCCTCATTTTACTTAGTGTTCTCATGCAATGTCATGCACTCTCACACTATCGAATATCGCATAGATGAAGATTAATAAATCTCGAGCCTTACATTATCAGAGCGATAGATCCTTTAGATTAAGATGGTCAGAATTGATAGATTCTTCAGACTGAGATAGCTGAGAATGAGCGGGGTAGATTGAATTTTCTTCCTTGCATGTGATTGCTAGCATGAGATTTACGTCAATGTTGATTTGCATGATGTGTGCTAGCATGATTTACTGTCTTCCCTATTACGTGTTGTTTGTATCTGAGTTGATTGCAGCATGTACTTACTAAGCCTGGATCAGAACCGAGTCTGAATCAGAGGTATATGATCAGAGGAGGGCTGAGACAGATTATACAGATTGTATATTGATTTGTTTGATATTCAGATATACCGCCTCGGAGATTTCCAGAAAGGGTTAGTACTTCGTCTGAACAGAGAGATGTATCAGAAACTCAGTTAGAAGAAAAGATGAAAGAATTTGAGTTATTATAGCCGCCGGTTCTGAATGGTACCGAGACATCTGAAGATTGTCAGAACTGGTTCGATGATATAGAAATCTTTTTCGATTTACTTGACTGCACAGATGAGCAGAGGGTTAAAATGGTGCCTTATCAGTTACGAGAAGCCGCCAGGAGTTGGTGGATTACCAGTACAAGAATGTGGGCACAGAGAGGTACAGTGATTTCGTGGGAAATATTCAGAACTGAATTTTATCGACGATTTTTCTCAGTCTCGTACCGAGAGGACAAGAAAGCAGAGTTTGAGAATTTGAGCCAAGGGCAGCTGAATATTGACCAATATATTGCTAAATTCTCTACTCTACTGCATTTTGCTCCTCATTTAGCTGGGAATGATGAAGCTGTAGTGAATCAGTTCATCAGAGGGTTGAATTCGGAGGTAGTTGCATTTATGAATTTGCAACGACCTTATCATTTTGCTGATATCTTGAGTAGAGCAAAGAGAGCGGAGATGAGTCTGATTAGACAATTGACAAGGTTGTACGTGAAGCCACTTCAGACACAGCAATCCCCTCTTCGATATGATCACGGCAGTACGAGTGGGAAGCAAGATTTGCTGAAAGTTCGAAAGAAGTCATTCAAGAAGTTGGGAAGTGGTTCCTCTAGCTCCAGTGGTTCTAGCCCGAGTTATACTGGAGTATATTGCAGTACTTGCGGAGGGAGACATCCCACCGAGCAATGCCAAGGAGTGACTGGTAGATGCAATATTTGTGGACAGCCGGGACACTTTGCTAAAGTCTGTCCCCAGAAGCGTTCCCGAAGATTGTAGGGAACATAGTTCATTTGCAAACACAGATCCAGAATTCACAACAGGTACTATGCTTTAAGATTCTATTGCATATGTATTGATATATACTAATGCATTTGTTAAGAATATCTTTGACTGGGTTGTATGGAGATATATTGTACCTGTTAGGTCTAGTGGTACTGTAGTATTGATTTCCTAGCTTGTTGAGGAACTGTTGATATCAGAGATGTAATAGCCGAGCCCGGTGTACGGTACGATTTAAGTTTCGTTTGTTATTTTGGGATATTTGATTAGATGTTCAGAGTTGTATTTTTGGGCTATAGTATTGTTAGTTTTATTGTCTTGAGGTGTTAGTTGATGTTGGTTGTTCGTTTCAGAGTTTCGGATCGATTCTAGTTGCATGGGAATAGTGCTTTGCCGTGACCTGAGTGCACCCGCGCTCCTAACTGGAGTGCCCCCGCGGTGTACTGTGCTGTTTTGGAGTTGGAATGCCGTGAGCACACCGCACCCGCGGTGATGTAGAGACCGCCCCTGCGGTAGAGACCGCACCCGCGCTGCTTGCGTCGCCGCACCCGCGCTGTTCGTGTTCCAGAATTTTTGAGAATGCCGTAACCATTGCGCACCCGCGGTGCTTAGAGGAGCGCACCCGCGGTGAAGGTATGGGCGAGTTTTTAAGCTACTTTTTGGAGTGGTTGGCCATACTTTCCCTTTCTTTTCTCCTCCATTCTCGACTTTTCTCTCCATTTCAAGGGTTTTCAGTCATTTCTTTCCTTTCCTATCTTCGATTCAGGCGTTTGTTTGGAATTTCGACTTGAGTTCGACGTTCTCCTTGGTGCTAGGAAGCTTGGGTAAGCTTTTGGTGCGATTCTGTTAAGGTTGTAAATTAAGAGTTGTTTAGGTTGGTTGTTTATGTGGATTTATGGATTATTTAGCTTGTAATCTTGGATATTTAGTTGATATTGGTGTTATTTGTGGATTATTTGTTGTAGGTGGTGATCAAGAGCTAAGTTGAGGTGTTTTTTGTGGTTTGTAAGTGGAATTTCATCCTTTTTGCTCACATGATATTATATGTATTGTGTTTTAAAGATTTTAAAGTGATATTCCCTTCCATTAATCCATTGTTAGGTATTGATTTCATTGATTATCTATTGGAGGTATTGTATACCTCACTATTGTTAAAAGGGAATACAAGAGAAAATATGAGATTGTGAAAGGACGGCCTTAAATGCTATTCAGAGTTCAAATGTTTTCGGATTGATAAATACATAGTCAGATATTGCATGCAATATTAGATGATCATCGCCTATAGGCTTATATCCCTCAGAGTTATCGGTATTTATATCGATTTGGGATACGAGCACCCCAGAGCAGAGATACTATTGATATCAATCCCCAGAGCAAAAGAGAAATACCATCATATTTTATATGCTATTGCTATGTTATTGATATTCAGAGTTTACAGTTCAGAGTTGATGGTATTTATGATTTCAAAGATATGTTTTACAGAGTTATTGTTCATTGTTATATAAGAGTTCCACTTGCTGAGATTTATTCTCATTCCAGTTATTTTCATGTGATGCAGATCAGAGTGGTGCCCCGGGACGTTGACTGTGGATTGGGGGTCATATGCATACACCGTTGGAAGGATGATTTTGGCATGATCATAGGAATGATGTTTTGTTTTTGTTATGTCATTTAAATGATCATGTATTTATTTTGTAAAGATATTTGATGAAATGTATTTTGAAACTCCTTCCGTATATTTTAAAGAGAAAATTTTATTTCCGCTGCGTATTTATTTTAAAAGAGGATCGGGGTGTCACATTTAGTGGTATCAGAGCGGTGTTCTTCGGACCAATGCATATGACTTCTTCTACTTTCAACTGTCCGGGTATGTTTTCTTTGCATCTATCTATTGTTATGTATTGTTTGGTGTCTTGTGAGCATTGTAGAGTAGAGGATGCCTCCTAAGCGTAAGGCGTCAGAGGGGGAGGATAGTTCGTCCTCGAGAGTTGTCGACGAGTTCGGCAAGTTACTGAAGGAGCATGCTAAGGTTCACAGTGAGCAGATCCAGCAGTTGCTTAGACTGCAAGGAGCAGGCCAGGGCAGAGGCCAAGGTAGAGGGCAGGTTGCTCCAGCTGCAGTTGGTTCTGATGCTATCTTTTCTGCGTTTAAGAGGATGGATCCACCCGAGTTTCCAGGCAGCTCCGATCCTTTAGCTGCAGTAGAGTGGGTCAAGGCTTTGGAGGCGATTTTTGATCATCTCCACAATGAGGACAGAGACCGTATCAGTTGTGCTGTTTTCATGCTGGTTAAAGCTGCACGTTTGTGGTGGAATGCGACCAAGGTTGGCATTGATGTTTCTACTTTGAAGTGGTCTGAGTTTACTGAGCTTTTCTACGACAAGTACTTTCCTGATGCACTGCGAGCGAGGAAGGTTACAGAGTTCTTGGAGCTTCGTCAGGGGAGCTTGAATGTGGACGAGTATATTCTCAGGTTCGAGGAGGGTTGCCTTTTTGCTCCGTACATTGCTACCAGTGATAAAGATAAAGGCGCTCACTTCATTCGAGGCCTTAGAGCGGAGATCAGGCGTGATATCAATATGTCCAAGGCTGTTACTTTCAAGGAGATTGTGTCCAAGGCGTTGCTAGCAGAGCAGGACGAGAAGGATATCGCCAGGGAGAGACAGGCGAGGCACCAGGCTAGTGTTCAAAGAGGCCAGAGTTCAGGTCAGCGTGGCAGAGATCGATTCAAGGGGAAGGGCAAGGTGGATCAGAGTCCTAGGCCACCTTCAGCGCCAGTTGCTCCGTCTGATTCTGAGAGATCCTTGTGTCCCAAGTGTGGCAGACCTCATCGTGGAGAGTGTAGATTTGGCACTCGTTCTTGTTATCGTTGTGGCATGCCAGGCCATATTTCCAGAGATTGTCCTAAGGGAGCTAGCCAGGAGAAGGTGCAGGGTCGTATCTTTTCGATGACTAAGGAAGATGATGGCCAGGGAGGAGTTCTCGCCAGCTCAGGTACTTCGCTGGTCCTTCCTTTTATTTCATGTCTTGATGCTGAGAGGCTATTGTGTAGAGGTTGTGATGTTTTTCTAGCATCTGTTGTGGATATGGATAGACTGATTAAGTTGAATATTGATGATATTGATGTGGTGAGGGAGTTTGCGGATGTGTTTGAGGATGATGTTCCGGGTTTGCCGCCGGATAGGGATGTAGAGTTTGTTATTGATCTTGCTCCAGGTACGGTTCCTATTTCTAAGGCTCCGTATAGGATGGCTCCTACTGAGATGAAAGAGTTGAAGACGCAGTTGCAGGATCTTCTAGATAAGGGTTTTATTCGTCCGAGTTCTTCGCCTTGGGGAGCTCCGGTTCTATTTGTTAAGAAGAAAGATGGTTCCTTGCGGCTGTGTATCGACTATAGGGAGCTTAACAAAGTGACGATCAAGAACAAGTATCCGTTGCCACGGATTGACGATCTATTCGACCAACTCCAGGGTGCCACTGTTTTCTCGAAGATTGATCTTCGGTCTGGCTACTATCAGTTGAAGGTTAGGGAGTCTGATATCCCTAAGACGGCTTTCAGGACCAGGTATGGTCACTATGAGTTTCTCGTGATGTCTTTTGGTTTGACCAATGCCCCTTCTGTTTTCATGGACTTGATGAACCGTGTGTTCAAGCCGTATTTGGATAGCTTCGTCATTGTCTTTATCGACGATATCTTGATCTATTCCAAGACCAGAGAGCTTCATTCAGAGCATCTCAGAGTTGTTCTCCAGTTGCTGAGAGAGCGGAGGTTGTTTGCTAAGTTGAAGAAGTGTGAGTTTTGGCTGGATCAGATTTCTTTTCTAGGCCATGTCGTTTCGAGGGATGGCATTGCTGTTGATCCGATGAAGATAGAGGCGATTCAGAAGTGGCCTATTCCTACGACTGTTTCAGAGGTACGCAGTTTCCTTGGTTTGGCGGGTTATTATCGTCGTTTCATTTCGGATTTTTCCAAGATTGCCCTGCCATTGTCCAATCTGACAAGGAAGACTGTGAAGTTCGAGTGGTCTATAGATTGCCAGAGTGCATTTCAGGAGTTGAAGGATAGATTGACGTCATCTCCTATTCTCGCATTGCCCAGTGGTTCAGAGGATTTTGTGGTCTATACCGATGCGTCGAAGAAGGGTCTCGGTGCAGTGTTGATGCAGAGAGGTAAGGTCATTGCCTATGCTTCTCGCCAGTTGAAGGATTATGAGAAGAATTATCCGACGCATGATTTAGAGTTGGCAGCTGTGGTTTTCGCCCTGAAGATTTGGAGACACTACTTGTATGGCGAAAAGTGTGAGATTTTCACAGACCACAAGAGTTTGAAGTATCTGTTTTCTCAGAGAGAGCTCAATATGCGGCAGAGGAGGTGGTTAGAGCTGGTCAAAGATTATGATGTGACTATCAGTTATCACCCAGGGAAGGCGAATGTTGTGGCTGATGCTTTGAGTCGTAAGTCGAGTGCTTCATTGAGTTCTTTGATTCAGAGACCGTTGCTGATGGATTTGCAGAGAGAGGAGATTGATCTGGTGATTCCAGGCACCATTGCTCGTCTTTCAGCGTTAGTTATTCGATCTTCATTGACGGACAGGATCCGTAGAGAGCAGTCGACTGATGTTCAGTTGACAGAGTTGAGAGATAGAGCAGAGATTAGAGGTAATTCAGAGTTTGCCTTGAATGGTGATGGTTTGGTGACTTTCAGAGGTCGTATTTGTGTTCCTTTTGGCGATGATATTCGTAGAGATATTCTGACAGAGGCTCATACCGCGCCGTATTCGATTCATCCAGGCAGTACGAAGATGTATCAGGATCTTCGTCGACTCTACTGGTGGCCAGGTATGAAGAAGGATGTTGCCGTGTTCATTTCTCAGTGCCTTACTTGTCAGCAGGTGACGATTGAGCACCAGAGACCTGCTGGGACATTGTTGTCGTTGCCGATTCCTCAGTGGAAGTGGGAGCATATTACGATGGATTTCGTGACTGGTCTTCCCAGAGTGCGGAGAGGTTTCAATTCTATTTGGGTTATCGTTGATAGATTGACTAAGTCAGCGCACTTTCTTCCAGTCAAGACGACGTATTCGATGAACCAGTATGCCGAGGACTACATAGCAGAGATTGTCAGACTTCATGGTGTCCCTGTGTCGATAGTGTCTGATCGTGACCCCAGATTTACTTCAGAGTTTTGGAAGAGTTTGCACAGAGCTATGGGTTCGCGGTTAGCGTTCAGTACAGCCTATCATCCTCAGAGCGATGGTCAGTCAGAGAGAGTCATTCAGATTCTTGAGGATATGCTCAGAGCTTGTACTATAGACTTTCCAGGTAGATGGGATTCTTTGTTGCCTTTGGTTGAGTTCACTTATAATAATAGCTACCAGGCGACGATTGGCATGGCACCGTATGAGGCACTTTATGGCAGGAAATGCAGATGTTCATCGTAGGCCTTTGCAGTTCGAGGTTGGCGATCACGTGTTTCTGAAGATAGCACCTCTCAAGGGTGTGATGCGATTTGGCAAGAAGGGCAAGTTGAGTCCTAGATTTATTGGTCCATTTGAGATATTGGACAGAGTTGGCGATCGAGCCTACAGATTAGCCCTACCTCCAGATCTTGACAGAGTTCATAATGTGTTTCACGTTTCGATGCTCAGGAAGTATGTTGCAGATCCTTCCCATGTTCTTCGCCATGAGCCATTGGACTTGACGCCGAATTTGACGTATCAAGAGATTCCGATTCAGATTCTGGATCGCACAGTTAGAGTTCTGAGGAACAAAGAGATCGGCATTGTCAAAGTTCTTTGGAGGAACCATTTGATAGAGGAGGCTACGTGGGAACCAGAGGATGAGATGAGAGAGAAGTATCCTGAGTTGTTCGTGCCGTGACGTCAATTTCGCGGACGAAATTCCCTTAAGGGGGGGAGATTGTAATAGCCGAGCCCGGTGTACGGTACGATTTAAGTTTCGTTTGTTATTTTGGGATATTTGATTAGATGTTCAGAGTTGTATTTTTGGGCTATAGTATTGTTAGTTTTATTGTCTTGAGGTGTTAGTTGATGTTGGTTGTTCGTTTCAGAGTTTCGGATCGATTCTAGTTGCATGGGAATAGTGCTTTGCCGTGACCTGAGTGCACCCGCGCTCCTAACTGGAGTGCCCCCGCGGTGTACTGTGCTGTTTTGGATTTGGAATGCCGTGAGCACACCGCACCCGCGGTGATGTAGAGACCGCCCCTGCGGTAGAGACCGCACCCGCGCTGCTTGCGTCGCCGCACCCGCGCTGTTCGTGTTCCAGAATTTTTGAGAATGCCGTAACCATTGCGCACCCGCGGTGCTTAGAGGAGCGCACCCGCGGTGAAGGTATGGGCGAGTTTTTAAGCTACTTTTTGGAGTGGTTGGCCATACTTTCCCTTTCTTTTCTCCTCCATTCTCGACTTTTCTCTCCATTTCAAGGGTTTTCAGTCATTTCTTTCCTTTCCTATCTTCGATTCAGGCGTTTGTTTGGAATTTCGACTTGAGTTCGACGTTCTCCTTGGTGCTAGGAAGCTTGGGTAAGCTTTTGGTGCGATTCTGTTAAGGTTGTAAATTAAGAGTTGTTTAGGTTGGTTGTTTATGTGGATTTATGGATTATTTAGCTTGTAATCTTGGATATTTAGTTGATATTGGTGTTATTTGTGGATTATTTGTTGTAGGTGGTGATCAAGAGCTAAGTTGAGGTGTTTGTTGTGGTTTGTAAGTGGAATTTCATCCTTTTTGCTCACATGATATTATATGTATTGTGTTTTAAAGATTTTAAAGTGATATTCCCTTCCATTAATCCATTGTTATGTATTGATTTCATTGATTATCTATTGGAGGTATTGTATACCTCACTATTGTTAAAAGGGAATACAAGAGAAAATATGAGATTGTGAAAGGACGGCCTTAAATGCTATTCAGAGTTCAAATGTTTTCGGATTGATAAATACATAGTCAGAGATTGCATGCAATATTAGATGATCATCGCCTATAGGCTTATATCCCTCAGAGTTATCGGTATTTATATCGATTTGGGATACGAGCACCCAGAGCAGAGATACTATTGATATCAATCCCCAGAGCAAAAGAGAAATACCATCATATTTTATATGCTATTGCTATGTTATTGATATTCAGAGTTTACAGTTCAGAGTTGATGGTATTTATGATTTCAAAGATATGTTTTACAGAGTTATTGTTCATTGTTATATAAGAGTTCCACTTGCTGAGATTTATTCTCATTCCAGTTATTTTCATGTGATGCAGATCAGAGTGGTGCCCCGGGACGTTGACTGTGGATTGGGGGTCATATGCATACACCGTTGGAAGGATGATTTTGGCATGATCATAGGAATGATGTTTTGTTTTTGTTATGTCATTTAAATGATCATGTATTTATTTTGTAAAGATATTTGATGAAATGTATTTTGAAACTCCTTCCGTATATTTTAAAGAGAAAATTTTATTTCCGCTGCGTATTTATTTTAAAAGAGGATCGGGGTGTCACAAGAGATTTCTGTGACATATTATATACTACAGTAAGATAAGAATGAGATCGAGTTAGATTATAATGTACTTGTGTCTTCTGATTCGACCGCATTATTGATGTTAATATGCTAAACAAGTACAGAACCAGTATAAATTCCAGTCAGGAAAGTACAAGATTCAGACCAGATATGGCTGATGAGTAGAGATTTCACAATAAGGATTCTAGATTTAGAATTCCTTTGATATCTGTATTGTATCTGACTCGATTAGTATAGAAAGGAGCAGATTGCATCCTTATGTATTCAGTAGACCCACTGAAATCGAGTTTAGTATTGACAGATTGGTCAATATTATACAAGTTAGTTGATGTTTGCCTAGATCAGATTTCAGAATTATGATTCTTGTATACAGAAATTGTTCGAGTATGAAACATAATTAAAACAGATTGTATTCAGAATAGGTGATATCTGCAGTGTGTATACCGATTTATTTGCACGGTTGAGACAGGAATCAGCGACTGTAAACGACACAGGTAACAGATATATCAGAATTAGCAAAAATGTCAGAAAGTCAGAATTGCTAAGTTTTACAGATTTTCTTATTCTCTGATCTCCTTATTATGTTATATCTGCTTGCGTATTGTGCTTGCTCTAAATCAGTAATTGAGACATCTGATATTGGTTGAGAGCATAGTCTATTTGCAGATGAGATATGGCAGATGATTTAGGCGCTGTGAAGATTGATCAGTAGTCAGAATCATCAGGGTTGCCGCAATCTTTGTTTTATGAGTCCTAGATCTGTATCGGTTCTTTCTATTCTGAATCTGATGTAATATTCCTGTTATTGTGAATCAGTGTTTGATACAGATTAGTGTAAACAGTCAGACATGTGATCAGAATGTTCAGAATTTGTTTGTAATAATCAGAACAGAGCATCAGTCAGAATAACAGATATTTGATTTTGTGTTATATGAGACTGATTATGTTATGATATCAGAATGTTTCAGAATTGGGTACAGATTTTGATATTGATAGTCAGAGCCGAATACCAGGTAGGTATTTCTTCTTTATTTTATGTTATTAACTGAATTGTTTATACAGGATGGTTCGAATCTGAATTCACAGATAACGTCAGAACCGAACTGTTATGGATTCAATTTTCATTCAGATAGTTGTGAATGTGCGTTATTCGAACAGATAGTGGTGATATAGACAGATCAGATTAGTTGTCACAGAATTTGTACAGAAATGTTGGCAGAAATTGTACTGATAAGTCTGAATTGCTAACAGAAGAAGCCAAAAAGATAGAAATCAGAAGATTATTACAGAATTTGTATATTTCTGAATAGAAATGGGAGTACATTTCTATGGCTTTCGTAATGACATTACCGCCAGTTTCTTTAGATTTTGATATGATATGATTATGATTGACAGATTACTCAATCTATATCTATCAGTTTGTACCAGATTACGTACAAACAAAATCGGATGACGGAGATCGCTGTCAAAGAAATAGTCAGATTGGCTAGAATGTTGAATTAGATGATATTAGGTGGTGATTTTGATGGAGTTGTAATTGTGATAGATTATATCATAAACTCTCTTGTACAGATTATTACAGACTGACAGGTAGTCAGAGTGTATTACCAGATATTGACAGATATTTGTAGAGCTTTAGTACTGGATGTTAGTACTAGTTTATATATAGATTATTGTCATTGTGTGACTTACTGTATGACAATAGTTATTGAGACAGTTCAGAATGGACAGATTAAAGAAAACCAACATCGGATGATGATGATTGGTATTTAAGGCCGAAGATAGAATATATCCTTGGTGTGGAATAAACAGGTTTGCTAACAACTGCTAGTATTGCTTTGTTATGAACTATGAATGGGCATATACGGATGTTGTATCGCCAGTAATATCAGACAAAGTATGTCAGAAATATTGTGATAGTATACGTAGTAAATTCTGATTCCAGACTAGAATCAGAGATTGACCAAAGAAAGACACCACAGAATGATAATAGTGAGATGAGTTTGGATGTTAAACTCTGTTATACATTTTTTTTTTCTGATAAATTTGGATTGATTGCTTGTGAGTTGTGAGTTCGAGGACGAACTCAGATCTAAGAGGGGGAGAAATGTAATGCCCGAGAATTTAATTACCGTAATCTGAAATGAATTGAGTATGATTACCGTAATTGATAATTAATCTGGAATGATTCTTGAAGTAATTGAGATCATTATAGACGAAACGGATCGGACTAGAACACATAAGAAAGGTGTAAATTGTGTGTGCAAATTTATGTGTTGGCGCACATGCGCGATCAAGATTGGCGCATATGCGCGACACCTCCAGAAGCCTTGGCGCATATGCGCGAGATTAGTGGCGCATATGCGCGGAAGGTCCAGAAGGATTGGCGCATATGCGCGACTTAAATGGCGCATATGCGCGGGTTAGGCAGAATGATTGGCGCATATGCGTGAGTTGGCAAAATGCTGGTGTGAGCTACCGGCGCATATGCGCGACATTGTTGGCGCATATGCGCGAAACGTGCTGAACATGCACGATGCTACTTGCTCTCTTGCATGTCGTGGATGTATATATATATATATACACATGCAAACCTTCAGATTTTGGCAGAAGAAAATCGAAAAGGTTAGGGAAAGCTTTGTTCGGACATTTCGAAATCGATTTATGAGCGAACCGTCTATCTGATTTTGAATCCGACTTTAGTGCTGTGTTCCTATCAACGCAGGCTACAACTGGACGTAAGTTTTGTTACGTTTAAACAAGATTTGAGTTTATGATATTGTCAGATTTGAATATGATTCAGTTATGGTGTTTCTGCTACACTAGACAGTGTATAACTGAAGTCAGATTAAAGAATAGACTGGTTATGCAATTGTTATGACTTTCAGAGTTTAATTGATTGAGATTCTATACCAGAATTGTGTTAGTATTCAGATTATGAATTGTATTGACACAGATTATGAATTCCAGTATTATATTTGTGATGTTCAGAACTGACGGGGTTATTCAGGTTGTATTGTTATGCCGTCGAAACATCAGTTGATTTAAATTGATCAGATTCAGTTATGATTTAGATTTCATCGTGATATTCGTTGATATGAATCAGATTGTATCTTGTTCAGATATTGATCAGATTATGTACTGAGTAGAGTATTGATCAGAACAGAGTGTGTCTTGAGTTATGCACTGATACAGCGTATTGATATTGTCATTTCAGATTTGATATGGACAGATTTGGATACAGGTCATCGTCTTCGTCAGATAGGGACGACAAAGGTATAATTCATGTGATATTCGGGAAGCATAACTCAAATTAGATTAATTTGAGTTTCCCAATAAAATCACATACTAGATTATTGTTTATATTGTTACCTGATTATGCTTTGATTATAGAATTGTATTCAAGCATGTAAAATAATTGTGATATTCAGTTATGAATATGATTATGCTTTGTTTACAGATTGTTATTCATTGCAGTTAAGATAGGAAAGTCTTGACAGTCATTGTCAGACTTCTAGACGTTCGATGTATCGTACATAGGAGCAGACATTGTCCTATTGTAGCACCACGATACAGCCATGGCCGAAGTCTAGGAATAAGACGTATAGTTACCACGATCGGTTGAGTAGGTAACAGCCATTGACGTCTTATTCATTACGGGATCCCTAGAGTTATAGATCGAGTCAAGTCTAGACATGATTTGATTAGGACTTCATGCTTATATGGATCTGGCTCCTAGATCATGGAACCCATCGTTATTGCTTTCAGTTGTGCTAGCATGTTTTATGATTTAGATTGTTTATATGCATGTTTATCTGATTTGAGTTGCATGCTTAATTTCATAGATTATGAATTATATTGTGTTTACACATGATCGCATGTTTTATGAATTAGTTTGTTTATATACATGCTTACCATGTTTTATACTGGGATTTATTCTCACCGGAGTTATCCGGCTGTTGTCGTGTTTTGTATGTGTGAATGACAACAGGTGGGGCTGGATCAGGGTCGAGAAGATGACGAGAGAAGACGAGTTTAGCGTGGTGATTCCGGACTTACAGTAGATTGGATTTTACTACTAGAACTTTAGTAGTGAACCTTAGATTAGAAGGTTGTACATTATTGTATTTTAATACTGAATTTGTGTTTTTTATACAGACATGTATAGTATTTAGAGTCCATTACCTTTCGCAGTTATAATTTAAAAAGAAAAATTTTTAGACCCTGTTTTATCTTAATTGATAATTGAATCCCAAAAAGATGAGTAAGAAGATGATTAGCGTCCGGGTCCCCACAAGATCAGCATTGCGTATTGATATTCTGAATCTGATCCGATATTATTATCACTCTGAGTATGTGTTTGATATCGATTGTTATGAACCGTTGAGATTATATACAGTGCAGTCGAGTCAGAACTGATTTTGAGGATTTAAAGCAGTTCAGAAGTTGAATCAGACTGTTCAGAACTTGATTTTGATAGTCAGAACAGTGTGTCAGAGCCGAATACCAGGTAGGTAATATTTTATTTTATATGATTAGCTGATTTGTTTGTGTCAGATATTCGGATTTGAATGACAGGGATTGTCAGATACACACAGTAGTAGATTCAGTACTATTCTGGTAACAGGAAATGTGTGATAATTCGAATAGACAGTTGTGATATAAACAGATAAAATCAGTTATGTCAGACATTGTATGGAAATGTCTAAATCGCTGACTGATGAAGACAGAAAGATAGAAACCAAGAGATTGATTATCTTAATTATTGATTTCTAAATAGAAATGGGAGTACATTTCTATGGATCTGGTGATGGGATCACCGAAATTTTGCCAAGATTGTACCAGTAGGTAATTATGATTGAATGATTGTTCAAATCTCCCTATGTTATATTGTACAAGATGACGTACAAATATGACCAGACGACTGAGAGGTATGTCGGAAACGGGGGTCATATTGTATTGAATGCCAAAGTTGATTTTATCAGACTGTGATATTCGTTTGATTTTGTACTTTTGGCTGAGTGTACAGCATGATTGTTCATCTATGATTTATAGATTGAAGGATAGTCAGAGTAAACTATCCTGATACTGGAGGATATCCAGGAAATGTAGTGCTTGATTTTAGCACTAATTGACATGATTCATTGTCACTTGTGAATTATTGTACAATAATAGCTATCAGATGAGTATCGAAATAGCTTTAGTCGAGGTATTGTACCATGAGAACTGCGGATTTCCTTCGTATGGGAATGATATTGCGGTGATGCCTGAGATTGGATTTGATAAGATCAGAAATTGATAAGAAAAGTGAAACTGATTCAGAAGAAATGAGGATAGCTCAGAATTCATAGACTAATAAGCCAACGTCGGACGATGACTGTTGATGTTTGAAATCGAAGATTGAATATATCTTTGACTGGGATTAACAGATTTGGTAACAGATGATGATATTAAATTATTATGGAACTGTTGCACTGGTGATTGGTATATACGGATGTTGTATAGCCATTGTTCTGAGGTTGATTCTATCACGAGTGATTTCGTGGATATGAGTTTATTGCAGTTTTGTATATCTCCTTCTTATATCTGATTTGAGATATGACATGATTATCTGTATTCCACGAATTGATTGATTGTGATTTCGAGGACGAAATCGTATCTTAGAGGGGGAGAAATGTAAGGCCCGAGATAATAAAGATGATATTATTTTAATCTGAGAGTATATAATTGGAAACTTTTGGAGTGTTGAATGATATTCCAAGATGTTTGCAATTATTTAGGATTGAAATTGAATTAAAAAGAGTTTTGAGGACCAAATTGCAAATAGGAAGAGTTCAAGGGCTAAAGTGTAATTATGACTTGAGTGACACTTGTCACACATGCAATTGAAGTATATATATTGCAATATCCTTCACAATTCACAAGGAAGGAACCGAGAGTCTCCAGAATAAATTCCCTCAACCTTCAATTGTGCTTAGAATTTGATTTTGTATGATCCGTCTATCAGAATTTAAATCCGGACACGGTACCATACTCCTCTCGACACGAGCTACAACTGGACGTAAGTTTCATTGAGTTTTATTATCATTTGAAAAGATGATGTTGTAGGAATTTGATATAATTCATATATGATGTTCTTGACACGTTAGACATCGTAGAACTGAAGTCAGATCAGGAAACAGATTGATTCTGGAATTGTTATGATTTTTCAGATTATATTAATTGAAATTGAATAGATTTGGATTATAGACTGATTACAAATCGTATCGAATATGGGTTATGATTTGTAATTAATATCTGGTGATATGGTATTGACGGGAATACTGAGATTGTGCCGTTATGCCGCTGATTTGAGTTAATTCAGATTAATCAGATTCAGAGTTGAATTGAGAATGGAATATTGATATTATGATTCTCGATATATCGTTTCAGATTTAAAGAGACAGTCTTGAGTTCAGAACTGATATTGATATTGTGCCTGTTTTATATTGTCATTTCCAGATTGAGAATGGACCGAGATAGAGTCGGGACTTCTTCTTCTTTTGAGCGAGAAGATAAAGGTATAAATTAATGTTGAGTTGGGATTGCACAACTCGAGGGAGGTTTGACTCGAGTTTCCCTAAATCACATACTGTACCTTATTGCATTGATATTTGCATTGAGTTGATTGATATACTTGTTCTCTTGATATTAGATAACAGGTATTAGACGAGTTATCTTGTGACAGAAGTGCCGGATAGTGGTGGTATCGCCACGGCACATTGCACGATGTCTCAAGATTGGATATTAGCGATAGAGCTACAGTCCATGACGGTTAGGTCAGGACACCGGATGCTTGGTTATATCGAGTAATAGGGAATGGGAATTTCTTCTATTACGGAAGTCGATATAGGAACACCGGATATGGTTATATCGAGTAATAGAATTACGGTTCCTCCTATTACGGAATTCGATATAGGAATACCACATTTGGAAACCGGGATCCCTAGACTAGGATTGAGTCAAGTATAAAACGTGGAGTCACGAGCTTGAGTGACAGTTATATTGATTGATATTGATTGATGTTGATTATGTTCCTGAATATGGTTCATGTCCTTTTATGTTCCGGATATTGGTACATATTTAGAATAGAAATTATTCTTGATACTGATCATGTTCCAGATGTTGGTCCATGTTTAGAATAGGAGTTATTCTTGATATTGATTATGTTCCTGATATTGGTACATGTCTAGAATAGGAATTATTCTTGATATTGAATTATGTTCCTGATATTGGTACATGTTTAGAATAGGAATTATTCTTGATATTGATTTATGTTCCTGATATTGGTACATGCTTAGAATAGGATTTATTCTAGAGATTGAATTATGTTCCTGATTAGGGTACATGTTTAGAATATGATTTATCCTTGTTATTGATTTATATCATGAGGTTGATATAGGATATGATTTTTGTTATATGCTCTTATATGATTTATATGATTGCATGTATACATGATTTATACTGAGAATGTAATTCTCACCGGAGTTATCCGGCTGTTGTCTTGTCTGTATGTGTGCATGGCAACAGGTGGGATATGAGCGGGGTCAAGACGAGAACGAGGCTGGATTAGATAGCGTAGAGATCAGGGCTTCAGAAGCAACTTAGGATTCAGCACCGACATGTAGTTGAACCTAGTTGGATTATTGTAGATGACATTAGATTTGTATGTTCATGTTTAACATGTAATTTGATTTTAATTACATTACGTTTCCGCTTTGCATTTTAAAAGAAAAATTTTTAGACCCTGTTTATTATGAATGATTAAATATTCCTAAAGATGATTAAGGAAAGGATTAGCGTCCGGGTCCCCACAACTTTATGGGCTAAACTTTGCTCAATATTGTTGTAATCTACTACTTGTCATCCTCAAACGGATGGACAAACTGAAGTTGTAAATAGAACTTTGAGAACACTTTTGCGTGCTATTCTTAAAAAGAACTTGGATTGACATTTCTAAGGACTTTATTTTGGGGTTGCCTAGGACTAAGAAGGGGAGGAATTCTATTTTTGGATTACTTTATGGGCTAAACGTTGCTCAATATTGTTGTAATCTACTACTTGTCATCCTCAAACGGATGGATAAACTGAAGTTGTAAATAGAACTTTGAGAACACTTTTGCGTGCTATTCTTAAAAAGAACTTGGACTGACATTTCTATGGACTTTATTTTGGGGTTGCCTAGGACTAAGAAGGGGAGGGATTTTATTTTTAGATTACTTTATGGGCTAAACTTTACTCCATATTGTTGTAATCTACTACTTGTCATCCTCAAACGGATGGACAAACTGAAGTTGTCAATAGAACTTTAGGAACACTTTTGCGTGCTATTCTTAAAAAGAACTTGGATTGACATTTCTATGGATTTATTTTAGGGTTGTCTAGGACTAAGAAGGAGAGGGATTCTATTTTTGGATTACTTTATGGGCTAAACTTTGCTCAATATTGTTGTAATCTACTACTTGTCATCCTCAAACAGATGGACAAACTGAAGTTGTCAATAGAACTTTGGGAACACTTTTGCGTGCTATTCTTAAAAAGAACTTAGATTGACATTTCTATGGACTTTATTTTAGGGTTGCCTAGGACTAAGAAGGAGAGGGATTCTATTTTTGGATTACTTTATGGGCTAAACTTTGCTCAATATTGTTGTAATCTACTACTTGTCATCCTCAAACAGATGGAGAAACTGAAGTTGTCAATAGAACTTTGGGAACACTTTTGCGTGCTATTCTTAAAAAGAACTTGGATTGACATTTCTATGGACTTTATTTTGGGGTTGCCTAGGACTAAGAAGGGGAGGGATTCTATTTATGGATTAATTTATGGGCTAAACTTTGCACAATAAAGTTGTAATCTACTACTTGTCATCCTCAAACGGATGGAAAAACTGAAGTTGTAAATAGAACTTTGAGAACACTTTTGCGTGCTATTCTTAAAAAGAACTTGGATTGACATTTCTATGGACTTTATTTTGGGGTTGCCTAGGACTAAGAAGGGGAGGGATTTTATTTTTGGATTACTTTATGGGCTATACTTTGCTCCATATTGTTGTAATATACTACTTGTCATCCTCAAACGGATGGACAAACTGAAGTTGTAAATAGAACTTTGAGAACACTTGTGCGTGCTATTCTTAAAAGAACTTGGACTGACATTTCTATGAACTTTATTTTGGGGTTGCCTAGGACTAAGAAGGGGAGGGATTCTATTTATGGATTACTTTATGGGCTAAACTTTGCACAATAAAGTTGTAATCTACTACTTGTCATCCTCAAACGGATGGACAAACTGAAGTTGTAAATAGAACTTTGGGAACACTTTTGCGTGCTATTCTTAAAAGAACTTGGACTGACATTTCTATGCACTTTATTTTGGGGTTGCCTAGGACTAAGAAGGGGAGGGATTCAATTTTAGGATTACTTTATGGGCTAAACTTTGCTCAATATTGTTGTAATATACTACTTGTCATCCTCAAACGGATAGACAAACTGAAGTTGTAAATAGAACTTTGGGAACATTTTTGCATGCTATTCTTAAAAAGAACTTGGATTGACATTTCTATGCACTTTATTTTGGGGTTGCCTAGGACTAAGAAGGGGAGGGATTCTATTTTTGGATTACTTTATGGGCTAAACTTTGCTCAATATTGTTGTAATCTACTACTTGTCATCCTCAAACGGATGGACAAACTGAAGTTTTAAATAGAACTTTGAGAACACTTTAGCGTGCTATTCTTAAAAAGAACTTGGATTGACATTTCTATGGACTTTATTTTGGGGTTGCCTAGGACTAAGAAGGGGAGGAATTCTATTTTTGGATTACTTTATGGGCTAAACTTTGCTCAATATTGTTGTAATCTACTACTTGTCATCCTCAAACGGATGGACAAACTGAAGTTGTAAATATAACTTTGAGAACACTTTTGCGTGCTATTCTTAAAAAGAACTTGGACTGACATTTCTATGGACTTTATTTTGGGGTTGCCTAGGACTAAGAAGGGGAGGGATTTTATTTTTGGATTACTTTATGGGCTAAACTTTACTCCATATTGTTGTAATCTACTACTTGTCATCCTCAAACGGATGGACAAACTGAAGTTGTCAATAGAACTTTGGGAACACTTTTGCGTGCTATTCTTAAAAAGAACTTGGATTGACATTTCTATGGATTTATTTTAGGGTTGCCTAGGACTAAGAAGGAGAGGGATTCTATTTTTGGATTACTTTATGGGCTAAACTTTTCTCAATATTGTTGTAATCTACTACTTGTCATCCTCAAACAGATGGACAAACTGAAGTTGTCAATAGAACTTTGGGAACACTTTTGCGTGCTATTCTTAAAAAGAACTTAGATTGACATTTCTATGGACTTTATTTTAGGGTTGCCTAGGACTAAGAAGGAGAGGGATTCTATTTTTGGATTACTTTATGGGCTAAACTTTGCTCAATATAGTTGTAATCTACTACTTGTCATCCTCAAACAGATGGACAAACTGAAGTTGTCAATAGAACTTTGGGAACACTTTTGCGTGCTATTCTTAAAAAGAACTTGGATTGACATTTCTGTGGACTTTATTTTGGGGTTGCCTAGGACTAAGAAGGGGAGGGATTCTATTTATGGGCTAAACTTTGCACAATAAAGTTGTAATCTACTACTTGTCATCCTCAAACGGATGGACAAACTGAAGTTGTAAATAGAACTTTGAGAACACTTTTGCGTGCTATTCTTAAAAAGAACTTGGATTGACTTTTCGATTGACTTTATTTTGGGGTTGCCTAGGACTAAGAAGGGGAGGGATTTTATTTTTGGATTACTTTATGGGCTATACTTTGCTCCATATTGTTGTAATCTACTACTTGTCATCCTCAAACGGATGGACAAACTGAAGTTGTAAATAGAACTTTGAGAACACTTTTGCGTGCTATACTTAAAAGAACTTGGACTGACATTTCTATGCACTTTATTTTGGGGTTGCCTAGGACTAAGACGGGGACGGATTCTATTTATGGATTACTTTATGGGCTAAACTTTGCACAATAAAGTTGTAATCTACTACTTGTCATCCTCAAACGGATGGACAAACTGAAGTTGTAAATAGAAATTTGGGAACACTTTTGCGTGCTATTCTTAAAAGAACTTTGATTGACATTTCTATACACTTTATTTTGGGGTTGCATAGGACTAAGAAGGGGAGGGATTCTATTTTTGGATTACTTTATGGGCTTTACTTTGCTCAATATTGTTGTAATCTACTACTTGTCATCCTCAAACGGATGGACAAACTGAAGCTGTAAATAGAACTTTGAGAACACTTTTGCGTGCTATTCTTAAAAAGAACTTGGACTGACATTTCTATGGATTTTATTTTGGGGTTGCCTAGGACTAAGAAGGGGAGGGATTTTATTTTGGATTACTTTATGGGCTAAACTTTGCTCCATATTGTTGTAATCTACTACTTGTCAACCTCAAACGGATGGACAAACTGAAATTGTCAATAGAACTTTGGGAACACTTTTGCGTGCTATTCTTAAAAAGAACTTGAATTGACATTTCTATGGACTTTATTTTGGGGTTGCCTAGGACTAAGAAGGGGAGGGATTCTATTTATGGATTACTTTATGTCAGTCCATTTATAGATTACTTTATGGGCTAAACTTTGCTCAATATTGTTGTAATCTACTACTTGTCATCCTCAAACCGATGGACAAACTGAAGTTGTAAATAGAACTTTGAGAACACTTTTGCGTGCTACTCTTAAAAAGAACTTGGACTTACATTTCTATGGACTTTATTTTGGGGTTGCCTAGGACTAAGAAGGGGAGGGATTCTATTTATGGATTACTTTATGGGCTAAACTTTGCACAATAAAGTTGTAATCTACTACTTGTCATCCTCAAACTGATGGACAAACTGAAGTTGTAAATAGAACTTTGGGAACACTTTTGCGTGCTATTCTTAAAAGAACTTGGATTGACATTTCTATACACTTTATTTTGGGGTTGCCTAGGACTAAGAAGGGGAGGGTTTCAATTTTAAGATTACTTTATGGGCTAAACTTTGCTCAATATTGTTGTAATATACTACTTGTCATCCTCAAACGGATGGACAAACTGAAGTTGTAAATAGAACTTTGAGAACACTTTTGCGTGCTATTCTTAAAAAGAACTTGGATTGACATTTCTATGGACTTTATTTTGGGGTTGCCTAGGACTAAGAAGGGGAGGGATTCTATTTTTGGATTACTTTATGGGCTAAACTTTGCTCAATATTGTTGTAATCTACTACTTGTCATCCTCAAACGGATGGACAAACTGAAGTTGTAAAAAGAACTTTGAGAACACTTTTGCGTGCTATTCTTAAAAAGAACTTGGATTGACATTTCTATGGACTTTATTTTGGGGTTGCCTAGGACTAAGAAGGGGATGGATTCTATTTTTGGATTACTTTATGGGCTAAACTTTGCTCAATATTGTTGTAATCTACTATTTGTCATCCTCAAACGGATGGACAAACTGAAGTTGTAAATAGAACTTTGAGAACACTTTTGCGTGCTATTCTTAAAAAGAACTTGGACTGACATTTCTATGGACTTTATTTTGGGGTTGCCTAGGACTAAGAAGGGGAGAGATTTTATTTTTGGATTACTTTATGGGCTAAACTTTACTCCATATTGTTGTAATCTACTACTTGTCATCCTCAAACGGATGGACACACTGAAGTTGTCAATAGAACTTTGGGAACACTTTTGCGTGCTATTCTTAAAAAGAACTTGGATTGACATTTCTATGGACTTTATTTTTGGGTTGCCTAGGACTAAGAAGGAGAGGGATTCTATTTTTGGATTACTTTATGGGTTAAACTTTGCTCAATATTGTTGTAATCTACTACTTGTCATCCTCAAACAGATGGACAAACTGAAGTTGTCAATAGAACTTTTGGAACACTTTTGCGTGCTATTCTTAAAAAGAACTTAGATTGACATTTCTATGGACTTTATTTTAGGGTTGCCTAGGACTAAGAAGGAGAGGGATTCTATTTTTGGATTACTTTATGGGCTAAACTTTGCTCAATATTGTTGTAATCTACTACTTGTCATCCTCAAACAGATGGACAAACTGAAGTTGTCAATAGAACTTTGGGAACACTTTTGCGTGCTATTCTTAAAAAGAACTTGGATTGACAATTCTATGGACTTTATTTTGGGGTTGCCTGGGACTAAGAAAGGGAGGGATTCTATTTATGGATTACTTTATGGGCTAAACTTTGCACAATAAAGTTGTAATCTACTACTTGTCATCCTCAAACGGATGGACAAACTGAAGTTGTAAATAGAACTTTGAGAACACTTTTGAGTGCTATTCTTAAAAAGAACTTGGATTGACATTTCTATGGACTTTATTTTGGGGTTGCCTAGGACTAAGAAGGGGAGGGATTTTATTTTTGGATTACTTTATGGGCTATACTTTGCTCCATATTGTTGTAATCTACTACTTGTCATCCTCAAACGGATGGACATACTGAAGTTGTAAATAGAACTTTGAGAACACTTTTGCGTGCTATTCTTAAAAGAACTTGGACTGACATTTCTATGCACTTTATTTTGGGGTTTCCTAGGACTAAGAAGGGGAGGGTTCTATTTATGGATTACTTTATGGGCTAAACTTTGCACAATAAAGTTGTAATCTACTACTTGTCATCCTCAAACGGATGGACAAACTGAAGTTGTAAATAGAAATTTGGGAACACTTTTGCGTGCTATTCTTAAAAGAACTTGGATTGACATTTCTATACACTTTATTTTGGGGTTGCCTAGAACTAAGAAGGGGATGGATTCTATTTTTGGATTACTTTATGGGCTTTACTTTGCTCAATATTGTTGTAATCTACTACTTGTCATCCTCAAACGGATGGACAAACTGAAGTTGTAAATAGAACTTTGAGAACACTTTTTCGTGCTATTCTTAAAAAGAACTTGGACTGACATTTCTATGGACTTTATTTTGGGGTTGCCTAGGACTAAGAAGGGGAGGGATTTTATTTTTGGATTACTTTATGGGCTAAACTTTGCTCTATATTGTTGTAATCTACTACTTGTCAACCTCAAACGGATGGACAAACTGAAATTGTCAATAGAACTTTGGGAACACTTTTGCGTGCTATTCTTAAAAGAACTTGAATTGACATTTCTATGGACTTTATTTTGGGGTTGCCTAGGACTAAGAAGGGGAGGGATTCTATTTATGGATTACTTTATGTCAGTCCATTTATAGATTACTTTATGGGCTAAACTTTGCTCAATATTGTTGTAATCTACTACTTGTCATCCTCAAACCGATGGACAAACTGAAGTTGTAAATAGAACTTTGAGAACACTTTTGCGTGCTACTCTTAAAAAGAACTTGGACTTACATTTCTATGGACTTTATTTTGGGGTTGCCTAGGACTAAGAAGGGGAGAGATTCTATTTATGGATTACTTTATGGGCTAAACTTTGCACAATAAAGTTGTAATCTACTACTTGTCATCCTCAAACTGATGGACAAACTGAAGTTGTAAATAGAACTTTGGGAACACTTTTGCGTGCTATTCTTAAAAAGAACATGGATTGACATTTCTATGGACTTTATTTTGGGGTTGCCTAGGACTAAGAAGGGGATGGATTCTATTTTTGGATTACTTTATGGGCTAAACTTTGCTCAATATTGTTGTAATCTACTACTTGTCATCCTCAAACGGATGGACAAACTGAAGTTGTAAATATAACTTTGAGAACACTTTTGCGTGCTATTCTTAAAAATAACTTGGACTGACATTTCTATGGACTTTATTTTGGGGTTGCCTAGGACTAAGAAGGGGAGGGATTTTATTTTTGTATTACTTTATGGGCTAAACTTTGCTCCATATTGTTGTAATCTACTACTTGTCATCCTCAAACGGATGGACACACTGAAGTTGTCAATAGAACTTTGGGAACACTTTTGCGTGCTATTCTTAAAAAGAACTTGGATTGACATTTCTATGGACTTTATTTTAGGGTTGCCTAGGACTAAGAAGGAGAAGATTCTATTTTTGGATTACTTTATGGGCTAAACTTTGCTCAATATTGTTGTAATCTACTACTTATCATCCTCAAACAGATGGACAAACTGAAGTTGTCAATAGAACTTTTGGAACACTTTTGCGTGCTATTCTTAAAAAGAACTTAGATTGACATTTCTATGGACTTTATTTTAGGGTTGCCTAGGACTAAGAAGGAGATGGATTCTATTTTTGGATTACTTTATGGGCTAAACTTTGCTCAATATTGTTGTAATCTACTACTTGTCATCCTCAAACAGATGGACAAACTGAAGTTGTCAATAGAACTTTGGGAACACTTTTGCGTGCTATTCTTAAAAAGAACTTGGATTGACATTTTTATGGACTTTATCTTGGGGTTGCCTAGGAGTAAGAAGGGGAGGGATTCTATTTATGGATTACTTTATGGGCTAAACTTTGCACAATAAAGTTGTAATCTACTACTTGTCATCCCTCAAACCGATGGACAAACTGAAGTTGTAAATAGAACTTTGAGAACAATTTTGCGTGCTATTCTTAAAAGAACTTGGACTGACATTTCTATGCACTTTATTTTGGGGTTGCCTAGGACTAAGAAGGGGAGGGATTCTATTTTTGGATTACTTTATGGACTAAAATTTGCTCCATATTGTTGTAATCTACTACTTGTCATCCTCAAACGGATGGACAAACTGAAGTTGTAAATAGAACTTTGAGAACACTTTTGCGTGCTATTCTTAAAAAGAACTTGGATTGACATTTCTATGGACTTTATTTTGGGGTTGCCTAGGACTAAGAAGGGGATGGATTCTATTTTTGGATTACTTTATGGACTAAAATTTGCTCCATATTGTTGTAATCTACTACTTGTCATCCTCAAACGGATGGACAAACTGAAGTTGTAAATAGAACTTTGAGAACACTTTTGCGTGCTATTCTTAAAAAGAACTTGGATTGACATTTCTATGGACTTTATTTTGGGGTTGCCTAGGACTAAGAAGGGGAGGGATTTTATTTTTAAATTACTTTATGGGCTAAACTTTGCTCCATATTGTTGTAATCTACTACTTGTCATCCTCAAACGGATGGACAAACTGAAGTTGTAAATAGAACTTTGAGAACACTTTTGCGTGCTATTCTTAAAAGAACTTGGACTGACATTTCTATGCACTTTATTTTGGGGTTGCCTAGGACTAAGAAGGGGAGGGATTCTATTTATGGATTACTTTATGGGCAAAACTTTGCACAATAAAGTTGTAATCTACTACTTGTCATCCTCAAACGGATGGACAAACTAAAGTTGTAAATAGAACTTTGGGAACACTTTTGCGTGCTATTCTTAAAAGAACTTGGATTGACATTTCTACACACTTTATTTTGGGGTTGCCTAGGACTAAGAAGGGGAGGGATTCTATTTTTGGATTATTTTATGGGCTTTACTTTGCTCAATATTGTTGTAATTTACTACTTGTCATCCTCAAACGGATGGACAAACTGAAGTTGTAAATAGAACTTTGAGAACACTTTTGCGTGCTATTCTTAAAAAGAACTTGGACTGACATTTCTATGGACTTTATTTTGGGGTTGCCTAGGACTAAGAAGGGGAGGGATTTTATTTTTGGATTACTTTATGGGCTAAACTTTGCTCCATATTGTTGTAATCTACTACTTGTCAACCTCAAACGGATGGACAAACTGAAGTTGTCAATAGAACTTTGGGAACACTTTTGCGTGCTATTCTTAAAAAGAACTTGGATTGACATTTCTATGGACTTTATTTTGGGGTTGCCTAGGACTAAGAAGGGGAGGGATTCTATTTATGGATTACTTTATGTCAGTCCATTTATAGATTACTTTATGGGCTAAACTTTGCTCAATATTTTTGTAATCTACTACTTGTCATCCTCAAACGGATGGACAAACTGAAGTTGTAAATAGAACTTTGAGAACACTTTTGCGTGCTACTCTTAAAAATAACTTGGACTGACATTTCTATGGACTTTATTTTGGAGTTGCCTAGGACTAAGAAGGGGAGGGATTCTATTTATGGATTACTTTATGGGCTAAACTTTGCACAATAAAGTTGTAATCTACTACTTGTCATCCTCAAACGGATGGACAAACTGAAGTTGTAAATAGAACTTTGAGAACACTTTTGCGTGCTATTCTTAAAAGAACTTGGACTGACATTTCTATGCACTTTATTTTGGGGTTGCCTAGGACTAAGAAGGGGAGGGATTCTATTTATGGATTACTTTATGGGCTAAACTTTGCACAATAAAGTTGTAATCTACTACTTGTCATCCTCAAACGGATGGACAAACTGAAGTTGTAAATAAAACTTTGGGAACACTTTTGCGTGCTATTCTTAAAAGAACTTGGACTGACATTTCTATGCACTTTATTTTGGGGTTGCCTAGGACTAAGAAGGGGAGGGATTCTATTTTTGGATTACTTTATGGGCTAAACTTTGCTCAATATTGTTGTAATATACTACTTGTCATCCTCAAACGGATGGAGAAACTGAAGTTGTAAATAGAACTTTGAGAACACTTTTGCGTGATATTCTTAAAAAGAACTTGGATTGACATTTCTATGCACTTTATTTTGGGGTTGCCTAGGACTAAGAAGAGGAGGGATTCTATTTTTGGATTACTTTATGGGCTAAACTTTGCTCAATATTGTTGTAATCTACTACTTGTCATCCTCAAACGGATGGACAAACTGAAGTTGTAAATAGAACTTTGAGAACACTTTTGCGTGCTATTCTTAAAAAGAACTTGGATTGACATTTCTATGGACTTTATTTTGGGGTTGCCTAGGACTAAGAAGGGGAGGGATTCTATTTTTGGTTTACTTTATGGGCTAAACTTTGCTCAATATTTTTGTTATCTACTACTTGTCATCCTCAAACGGATGGACAAACTGAAGTTGTAAATAGAACTTTGAGAACACTTTTGCGTGCTATTCTTAAAAAGAACCTTGACTGACATTTCTATGGACTTTATTTTGGGGTTGCCTAGGACTAAGAAGGGGAGGGATTCTATTTATGGATTACTTTATGGGCTAAACTTTGCTCCATATTGTTGTAATCTACTACTTGTCATCCTCAAACGGATGGACAAGCTGAAGTTGTCAATAGAACTTTGGGAACACTTTTGCGTGCTATTCTTAAAAAGAACTTGGATAGACATTTCTATGGACTTTATTTTGGGGTTGCCTAGGACTAAGTGTAATGCCCTAGATTGATTATGAATAGACAGAAATTGAGAAATGTAATGCCCAAGATTCTGGTAGATAGTTGAATATGAAACGCAAGAACAGACGGGGCGAAGCGATGCGATAAAATATGAAATTTTAGCTGTGCAAGACCGCACCCGCGGTCTGGCAAGCACCGCACCCGTGGTGCAATGGGCAGAAAGTTAGTAAAATTCCCGTAGCCACACCGCACCCGCGGTAGAATTAGACCGCACCCGCGGTGGTGAGACCGCACCCGCGGTGTTTACATGACCGCACCCCCGGTCGACTGTTTTGGAAAATTGTATTTCTGCCGAAGGCATAGCGCACCCGCGCTCCTAGCGTTACCGCACCCGCGGTGATACTTCCGAGAAATCCACTCTCATTCTCAACTTGACATGTGGCCTAGTATATATATATAATTGCGCTGATTCAGCTATTCTTCAGTTCCAGCTCTCAGAACCGAGATTTCCTCCATAACTTCTCAAGGTTTTCAAGCTTTAAAGTTAGATATCTCACGATTTAGCCATCCAAATCATATTCCGAGTTAAGAATTGTGTTCCTTGCTTTGAAAGCTACAAAGTGATGTAAGTATTGTTTAATTCTAGCAAGTTTCACGATTTAGATGTTAGAGGAATTGGAATATGATAGTTATATTATGTTCTTGACGTATTGAGCATGATATATTTGTAAACAGATCGAAGAACAGATATCATATGAAATTATTATGAAATTCAGCATAGTTAGAAGTACATTAAATCGATTTTGAATATGGTTTTGTGTATAGTATTTCTGGGACATATCATATCAGGAGATGGTATTTCTGTAGATCCGAGTAAAGTGGAAGTTGTGATCAGTTGGTTGAGACCGACTTCTGTACCAGAAATACGCAGTTTCATGGGCTTTAGCCGGATACTACAGAAGATTTATCAAAGATTTCTCCAGTAATACAAAGCCAATAACTCAATTGACGCAAAAGAATGCACCATTTGTTTGGTCAGAGGAGTGCGAGTCTAGCTTTCTAGAGTTGAAGAAAAGGCTGACCAGTGCTCCAGTACTGACGATACCTTCAGGTACGGGTGATTTTGTTGTGTATTGTGATGCTTCTCACAGAGGTTTGGGATGTGTTCTTATGCAGCGAGGCCATGTGATCGCATACGCCTCAAGACAATTGAAGCCACATGAAGTTCGATACCCCATTCATGATCTGGAATTGGCAGCCATTGTCTTTGCATTAAAGATATGGCGACACTATCTTTATGGTGAAAAGTTTGAGATATATTCTGATCATAAGAGTTTGAAATATCTGTTTTCACAATCTGAATTGAATATGAGACAGCGAAGATGGCTTGATTTGCTTAAAGATTTTGATTGTGAAATCAAATACTACCCAGGAAAGTCTAATGCAGCAGCTGATGCACTGAGTCGAAAGGTATGTTCGTTATCCTTATCGACGATTGGTGTTTCAAATTTGATAGAAGACTGCTGTTTGTCTGGATTAGAATTTGAAACAGATTATAGACCGTTAAGACTTTATACGGTGCAAGTAGAACCAGAGCTGATTATGAGAATTAAGGCAGCTCAGCGAGGTGATCAGAATGTACAGGAATCAGTATCGATGGTTAGAACAGGACATCGATCAGAACATCAGGTACACGACAACGTTTTGTACGTGAATAATCGTTTGGTTGTGCCGAATATTTCAGAGTTGAGACGACAGATATTGTCAGAAGCGCACAACAGTCGATTCAGTATTCACCCTGGTGGTAGAAAGATGTATAACGATTTGCAAAGACAGTTTTGGTGGAAACAAATGAAGACTGACATCGCTGAATTTGTTTCCAAATGTCTGAATTGCCAGCAGGTGAAAGCAGAAAGAAAGAAACCGGGAGGTTTATTACAGAGCTTGTCCATTCCTGAATGGAAATGGGATCACATTCCATGGATTTCGTGACGCAGTTGCCGCGTTCCTCCAAAGGTTGTGATGCGATTTGGGTCGTGATTGACAGATTGACCAAATCTGCATGTTTTATTCCATACAAGATGACGTACAGATTTGACCAGATGGCAGAGATCTACGTCAGAGAAGTGGTCAGATTATATGGAGTGCCGAAGTCTATCGTATCAGACCGTGATCCTCGATTTACTTCGCACTTCTGGCAGAGTTTGCAGCAGGCTCTCGGTACGAAACTACATTTGAGTACCGCATATCACCCACAGACCGACGGACAGTCAGAGCGGACTATCCAGACACTGGAGGATATGCTGAGAGCAATAGTGCTAGATTTCAGCACTAATTGGCAAGATGCATTGCCGCTTTGTGAGTTTTCGTACAACAACAGCTATCAGACGAGTATTGAGATGGCACCATTTGAAGCGTTGTACGGAAAGAAGTGTAGATCTCCGCTATATTGGGATGATATCTTAGAAGTACCAGAACTGGGGCCAGATATGATTCGTGACATGACAGAGAAGGTGAAACTCATTCAGAAGAGGATGAAGACAGCACAAGATCGACAAGCAAAGTATGCCAATATCAGACGTAAACCATTAGTATTTGAGGCAGGAGATAGAGTATTCTTAAAGATTTCTCCATTCAGAGGCGTTGTTCGATTTGGCAAACGCGGGAAACTATCTCCTCGATACATTGGTCCTTACGAGATTCTTGAGAAGATTGGCGATCGAGCTTATCGACTTGCACTTCCACCTTCTCTATCCTGAATACATGAAGTGTTTCATGTATCAATGTTACGAAGATATATGCCAGATGTTTCTCATGTCATTCAACCTGACGAAGCTGAACTTGATCAAACTTTAAGCTATGTGGAACAACCGATACAGATTCTTGATCGGAAAGAAAAGAAGCTCAGAACGAAGACTATTCCATTAGTGAAAGTCCAATGGAGTCGTCATGGCGTCGAAGAAGCGACTTGGGAAACAGAAGCAGATATGCGCCAGAAACATCCTGAGTTATTTATATGATGTAAGTATTTAGTCAGTTTTTGATTTTAATACTGTCTTAAATACTTTGATTGATTTATTCAGTTCGAGGACGAACTTATGTCTTAGAGGGGGAGAAATGTAATGCCCTAGATTGAATATGAATAGACAGAAATTGAGAAATGTAATACCCAAGATTCTGGTAGATAGTTGAATATGAAACGCAAGAACAGACGGGGCGAAGCGATGCGATAAAATATGAAATTTTTGCTGTGCAAGACCGCACCCGCGGTCTGGCAAGCACCGCACCCGCGGTGCAATGGGCAGAAAGTTAGTAAAATTCCCGTAGCCACACCGCACCCGCGGTAGAATTAGACCGCACCCGCGGTGCTGAGACCGCACCCGCGGTGTTTACATGACCGCACCCGCGGTCGACTGTTTTGGAAAATTGTATTTCTGCCGAAGGCATAGCGCACCCGCGCTCCTAGCGTTACCGCACCCGCGGTGATACTTCCGAGAAATCCACTCTCATTCTAAACTTGACATGTGGCCTAGTATATATATATATAATTGCGCTGATTCAGCTATTCTTCAGTTCCAGCTCTCAGAACCGAGATTTCCTCCATAACTTCTCAAGGTTTTCAAGCTTTAAAGTTAGATATCTCACGATTTAACCATCCAAATCATATTCCGAGTTAAGAATTGTGTTCCTTGCTTTGAAAGCTACAAAGTGATGTAAGTATTGTTTAATTCTAGCAAGTTTCACGATTTAGATGTTAGAGGAATTGGAATATGATAGTTATATTATGTTCTTGACGTATTGAGCATGATATATTTGTAAACAGATCGAAGAACATATATCATATGCAATTATTATGAAATTCAGCATAGTTAGAAGTACATTATATCGATTTTGAATATGGTTTTGTGCATAGGATTTGAGTATGAGTTGAGGATGATATAGTGTTGATATCTGTTGAGATTTGGATTGACCGGTGTTAAGAATATACGTCGTTATGCCGTCAAATTGTATCGAGATCACGTAGTGACTTGGATATGTGTTGATTAGATAAGAGATTGATAGATTTTGTATCAACATTTCCATTTCAGATTCGTATTGTCAACCGTGACAGCAACTGTGCGACGAAAGGTATAGTACATGTTTTGTTTGGGGAATCACGACTCAAATGAGATCACATTTGAGTTTCCCAACCAAAATCACATACTGGTTTTATTGTTTATATCTAGATATGATTATGATTGTTTATAGATTTGTTTATAGAACTGGTATACAAATCTTGCTATGCTTTGTTTACAGATCATGTGGCATTGCATTAGAATGATTATGCTTGTTTACAGATTGTGTATTCATGCATTAAGATAGGACAGTCTGGAGATCAGGCAGACTTCTAGATGTTCGGCGATATCTCAGCTTAGGGGAAGATCACCGCCCCTTTGTAGACGTGGATACAGATCAGGCCGAAATCTAGGAATAACACGTACAGCACCACGATTGGTAGTGTAGGTGACAGCCAGTGACGTCTTATTCACAACGGGATCCCTAGAGTTCTAGTCGAGTCGCGTCTAGACATGATTAGACTCGCATTGCATGATTATATATGAATGACATTCATATTAGCATGTTTCATGTTTTAGATTGGTTTAATGCATGTATACATGTTTATACTGGGATTGGTTCTCACCGGTTTTCCGGCTGTTGTTATGTATGTATGTGTGCATAACAACAGGTGGGGCAGGATCTGGGTCGAGACAGCGATGATCGTGTTAGCGTGGAGATCACGAGTGTAGCAGATGGACCAGTAGTTGTCTTTTATTATGTACTGTCTTTTAATACTGGTTAGTTGAGGACATACAGAATAAGACATGTATTGTATGTTGTATGTTGTAAATTAAATAAAGAATGTATGCTTGTTTGTTTACATTTGAGTTAATGTAAAAGCGAAAAAAAAATTTGACCCACTTTTTAAATAATATTGATCCATTTAATCCCAAAAGAAAGAATTAGAGCCCGGGTCCCCACACTAAGAAGGGGAGGGATTCTATTTTTGGATTACTTTATGGGCTAAACTTTGCTCAATATTTTTGTAATCTACTACTTGTCATCCTCAAACAGATGGACAAACTGAAGTTGTCAATAGAACTTTGGGAACACTTTTGCGTGCTATTCTTAAAAAGAACTTAGATTGACATTTCTATGGACTTTATTTTAGGGTTGCCTAGGACTAAGAAGGAGAGAGATTCTATTTTTGGATTACTTTATGGGCTAAACTTTGCTCAATATTGTTGTAATCTACTACTTGTCATCCTCAAACAGATGGACAAACTGAAGTTGTCAATAGAACTTTGGGAACACTTTTGCGTGCTATTCTTAAAAAGAACTTGGACTGACATTTCTATGGACTTTATTTTGGGGTTGCCTAGGACTAAGAAGGGGAGGGATTCTATTTATGGATTACTTTATGGGCTAAAATTTGCTCAATATTGTTGTAATCTACTACTTGTCATCCTCAAACGGATGGACAAACTGAAGTTGTAAATAGAACTTTGAAAACAATTTTGCGTGCTATTCTTAAAAGAACTTGGACTGACATTTCTATGCACTTTATTTTGGGGTTGCCTAGGACTAAGAAGGGGAGGGGTTCTATTTTTGGATTACTTTATGGACTAAACTTTGCTCCATATTGTTGTAATCTACTACTTGTCATCCTCAAACGGATGGACAAACTGAAGTTGTAAATAGAACTTTGAGAACACTTTTGCGTGCTATTCTTAAAAAGAACTTGGACTGACATTTCTATGGACTTTATTTTGGGGTTGCCTAGAACTAAGAAGGGGAGGGATTCTATTTTTGGATTACTTTATGTGCTAAACTTTGCTCAATATTGTTGTAATCTACTACTTGTCATCCTCAAACGGATTGACAAACTGAAGTTGTAAATAGAACTTTGGGAACACTTTTGCGTGCTATTCTTAAAAGAAGGGGAGGGATTCTATTTTTGGATTACTTTATGGGCTAAAATTTGCTCAATATTGTTGTAATCTACTACTTGTCATCCTCAAACGGATGGACAAACTGAAGTTGTAAATAGACTTTGTGAACACTTTTGCGTGCTATTCTTAAAAAGAACTTGGACTGACATTTCTATGCACTTTATTTTGGGGTTGCCTAGGACTAAGAAGGGGATGGATTCTATTTTTGGATTACTTTATGGGCTAAACTTTGCTCAATATTGTTGTAATCTACTACTTGTCATCCTCAAACGGATGAACAAACTGAAGTTGTAAATAGAACTTTGGGAACACTTGTGCGTGCTATTCTTAAAAGAACTTGGATTGACATTTCTATGCACTTTATTTTGGGGTTGCCTAGGACTAAGAAGGGGAGGGATTCTATTTTTGGATTACTTTATGGGCTAAACTTTGCTCCATATTGTTGTAATCTACTACTTGTCATCCTCAAATGGATGGACAAACTGAAGTTGTAAATAGAACTTTGAGAACACTTTTGCGTGCTATTCTTAAAAAGAACTTGGACTGACATTTCTATGGACTTTATTTTGGGGTTGCCTAGGACTAAGAAGGGGAGGGATTTTATTTTTGGATTACTTTATGGGCTAAACTTTGCTCCATATTGTTGTAATCTACTACTTGTCATCCTCAAACGGATGGGCAAAATGAAGTTGTCAATAGAACTTTGGGAACACTTTTGCGTGCTATTCTTAAAAAGAACTTGGATTGACATTTCTATGGACTTTATTTTGGGGTTGCCTAGGACTAAGAAGGGGAGGGATTCTATTTTTGGATTACTTTATGGGCTAAACTTTGCTCAATATTTTTGTAATCTACTACTTGTCATCCTCAAACAGATGGACAAACTGAAGTTGTCAATAGAACTTTGGGAACACTTTTGCGTGCTATTCTTAAAAAGAACTTAGATTGACATTTCTATGGACTTTATTTTAGGGTTGCCTAGGACTAAGAAGGAGAGAGATTCTATTTTTGGATTACTTTATGGGCTAAACTTTGCTCAATATTGTTGTAATCTACTACTTGTCATCCTCAAACAGATGGACAAACTGAAGTTGTCAATAGAACTTTGGGAACACTTTTGCGTGCTATTCTTAAAAAGAACTTGGACTGACATTTCTATGGACTTTATTTTGGGGTTGCCTAGGACTAAGAAGGGGAGGGATTCTATTTATGGATTACTTTATGGGCTAAAATTTGCTCAATATTGTTGTAATCTACTACTTGTCATCCTCAAACGGATGGACAAACTGAAGTTGTAAATAGAACTTTGAAAACAATTTTGCGTGCTATTCTTAAAAGAACTTGGACTGACATTTCTATGCACTTTATTTTGGGGTTGCCTAGGACTAAGAAGGGGAGGGGTTCTATTTTTGGATTACTTTATGGACTAAACTTTTCTCCATATTGTTGTAATCTACTACTTGTCATCCTCAAACGGATGGACAAACTGAAGTTGTAAATAGAACTTTGAGAACACTTTTGCGTGCTATTCTTAAAAAGAACTTGGACTGACATTTCTATGGACTTTATTTTGGGGTTGCCTAGAACTAAGAAGGGGAGGGATTCTATTTTTGGATTACTTTATGGGCTAAACTTTGCTCAATATTGTTGTAATCTACTACTTGTCATCCTCAAACGGATTGACAAACTGAAGTTGTAAATAGAACTTTGGGAACACTTTTGCGTGCTATTCTTAAAAGAAGGGGAGGGATTCTATTTTTGGATTACTTTATGGGCTAAAATTTGCTCAATATTGTTGTAATCTACTACTTGTCATCCTCAAACGGATGGACAAACTGAAGTTGTAAATAGACTTTGTGAACACTTTTGCGTGCTATTCTTAAAAAGAACTTGGACTGACATTTCTATGCACTTTATTTTGGGGTTGCCTAGGACTAAGAAGGGGATGGATTCTATTTTTGGATTACTTTATGGGCTAAACTTTGCTCAATATTGTTGTAATCTACTACTTGTCATCCTCAAACGGATGAACAAACTGAAGTTGTAAATAGAACTTTGGGAACACTTGTGCGTGCTATTCTTAAAAGAACTTGGATTGACATTTCTATGCACTTTATTTTGGGGTTGCCTAGGACTAAGAAGGGGAGGGATTCTATTTTTGGATTACTTTATGGGCTAAACTTTGCTCCATATTGTTGTAATCTACTACTTGTCATCCTCAAATGGATGGACAAACTGAAGTTGTAAATAGAACTTTGAGAACACTTTTGCGTGCTATTCTTAAAAAGAACTTGGACTGACATTTCTATGGACTTTATTTTGGGGTTGCCTAGGACTAAGAAGGGGAGGGATTTTATTTTTGGATTACTTTATGGGCTAAACTTTGCTCCATATTGTTGTAATCTACTACTTGTCATCCTCAAACGGATGGGCAAAATGAAGTTGTCAATAGAACTTTGGGAACACTTTTGCGTGCTATTCTTAAAAAGAACTTGGATTGACATTTCTATGGACTTTATTTTGGGGTTGCCTAGGACTAAGAAGGGGAGGGATTCTATTTTTGGACTACTTTATGGGCTAAAATTTGCTCAATATTGTTGTAATCTACTACTTGTCATCCTCAAACAGATGGACAAACTGAAGTTGTCAATAGAACTTTGGGAACACTTTTGCGTGCTATTCTTAAAAAGAACTTAGATTGACATTTCTATGGACTTTATTTTAGGGTTGCCTAGGACTAAGAAGGAGAGGGATTCTATTTTTGGATTACTTTATGGGCTAAACTTTGCTCAATATTGTTGTAATCTACTACTTGTCATCCTCAAACAGATGGACAAACTGAAGTTGTCAATAGAACTTTGGGAACACTTTTGCGTGCTATTCTTAAAAAGAACTTGGATTGACATTTCTATGGACTTTATTTTGGGGTTGCCTACGACTAAGAATGTAATGCCCGAGAATTATAAAATTGTTAAACCAAGATTATTAATCTTCATTAACGGGAGACTCGGAAGATATGATTATGCATGACGTGCAATGAGGGAAGGAAAGACTTGAGAAACCATGTGTGGCATGATCAGAAAACTAGAATTTAGAAATTTGCACGACCGCACCCGCGGTGCTAGCAGGAGCGCACCCGCTGTGCTACACCGCACCCGCGGTATGGGAAGGAGCGAACCCGCGGTCAAGCTTCGGGAAATCTGGTTAGAATCGACGAGACGGAACCGCACCCTGCGGTGCATGCATGACCGCACCCGCGGTGCGACGTGCAGAACTAAAAATGATGCCACGTTTCTAGATTTGCATGCAGTATAAATATATGTGGATGACACGTTTTTCTTCAGAATTTTGGAAAGGAAACCGAGAGGCTTGAGAGAATTTCCTTCCGTCTTTTAGATTTGCAATTGTGGAAGATCCATCCATTAGAATTCAAATCCGACTTCAGTTTTGTGTTCCTCTTGACTTAAGCTACACAAGGACGTAAGTTTTATTACGTTTTGAGATGTTTTGGAAATATGATGTTGTCAGAACTGAATATGATTTAGACATGGTGTTTCTACTACCGTAGACATTGTATAATCGAAGTCAGATTTAAGAACAGACTGTTTATACAATGGTTATGAATTTCAGAAGATATTGATTGAGATTGAACACTAGAATTGTATTGGTCTTAATTCAAGAATAGAAAGATGATTATTCTTATATGTTCTGGATAGATTATTCAGTAGATATGTGAAGTCAGATCGAAGAAATTATACCATATGTCTGTGTTATGAATTTCAGTGTTTTCTGAGTATGAATTAGATATGATATCTGTGATGTTGAGATTTATGGGGTTACAAGACTGTATTATTGTACCGTTAAAACATCAGTGGATTCAGATTGATCAGATTCAGAGATGATTTCGATTTGATTATGATACTGTTGATATGAATCAGATTGTATGTTCTTCAGATATTGATCAGATTTTATACTGATGTGGGTATTGATCAGAACAGATTGTAAATTGAGCTACACATTGATACAGTGTATTGATATTGTTATTTCAGATCGGATATGGACAGGTTTGATTTTGAGACGTCCTCCTCGTCAGATCAGGAAGATAAAGGTATAATTCATGTGATATTCGGGAAGAAACAACTCAATCGAGATCATCCTTGAGTTGCCCAATAAATCACATACTATATTCTTGTTTATGTTTTATCTGATCATGCTTGGTTTACTGATTGTATTCATGCATTTAAGATAGGACAGTTTGGAGATCAGCCAGACTGCTAGACGTTCGGCGATGTGGGGACCCGGGCTCTAATTCTTTTCTTTGGGATTAAAACGGATCATTAATATAAAAAGTTGGTCAAATTTTTGCTTTTACATTAACTCAAATGAAAGTTAACATAAGAAGATTCTATGTTATTCAACAACATAATATACAAACATAAGATACAAATATGTCTGGTTCCAAACCATATTCGACAACTAGTAATTAAATACAGTACATGCCAAAAGTACAACTACTAGTTCTTCTGCTATGCCCGATATCACCACGCTATGTCCATCTCTCATCCTCTGCGTGACCCAGATCCTGCCCCACCTGTTGTTATGCACACATATAGACATAACAACAGCCGGAAACTCCGGTGAGAACAAATCCCAGTATAAACATGTATACATGCATATAATCAATTAAACATGAAACATGCTATCATGAATGACATCATATGTGTGGGGACCCGGACGCTAATCCATTCCTTAATCGTCTTTAGGAATATTAAATCATTCATAATAAACAGGGTCTAAAAATTTTTTTTCTAAATTACACAGCGGAAACATAATGTAATTAAATTCAAATTACATATCAAATATTACATACAATTATTGTATGATCTACAATAACCCAACTAGGTTCAACTACAAGTCAGTGCTGAATCCTAAGTTGCTTCAAAGCCCGGATCTCCACGCTATCTAGTCCAGCCTCGTTCTCGTCCTGACCCCGCTTCTATCCCACCTGTTGCCATGCACACATACAAACAAGACAACAGTCGGATAACTCCGGTGAGAATTACATTCTCAGTATAAATCATGTATACATGCAATCATATAAATAATATAAAAGCATATAACGGATAATTCTAACATGTATCAAATCAGAACATGAATTCATACAATACTAAATCAAGTTCTAACTATGAACCTTACTCCGGAACATACTCAATATCAAGAATAATTCCTATTCTAAACAGGTACCAATATCAGGAACCTAATCAATATCAAGAATAACTTCTATTCTAAACATGTACCAATATCAGGAACATAATCAGTATCAATAAATATAACTGTCACTCAAGCTCGTGACTCTACGTTTTAGACTAGACTCAATCCTAGTCTAGGGATCCCGGTTTCCAAATGTGGTATTCCTATATCGAATTCCGTAATGGATGGAACCGTAATTCTATTACTCGATATAACCAATATCCTGGTATTCCTATATCGAATTCCGTAATAGACGAATTCCAATTCCCAGTTACTCGATATAAACAAACATCCGGTGTCCTGAATTAACCGTCATGGACTGAAGCTCTATCGCCAATATCCTATCTTGAGACATCGTGCAATGTGCCGTGGCGATACCACCACTATCCGGCACTTCTGTCACAAGATAGCTCGTCTAAATACCTGTCATCTAATATCAAGAGAACAAGTACATCAATCAACTTAATGCAAATATCAATGCAATAAGGTAAAGTATGTGATTTAGGGAAATTCGAGTCAAACCTCCCTCAAGTTGTGCAATCCCAACTCAACATTAATTTATACCTTTATCTTCTCGCTCAGAAGAAGAAGAAGAAGAAGTCCCGACTCTATCTCGGTCCATTCCCAATCTGGTAATAACAATATCGAACAGGTATAATATCAATAAACAACTCAATTCAATACCTGTTCTGATCAATATCAACTCACAATACAATCTGATCAATGTCAATCGACATACGGTATATCAATACAATCTAAATCAATACCGACTCTGATCGATTTCAATCAACTGATGTTTCGACGGCATAACAATACTGTCTCGATAATCCCGTCAGTCCAAACATCACGGATAAAATACCAGAACTCATAATCAATATCGATATCAGTCATAATCTCAATAACAATACATATCCGATATGAATTCTCAGTCAAATTGATTCCAAAAATCATAACAATTACAGAAACAGTCCGTTCCTTAATCTGACTTCGATTCTATGATGTCTAACATGACAAGAACATCATATATGAATCCTATTCAATTCTGACAATAGTCTAATTTCAAAACATGTCAAAACGTAGCAAAACTTACGTCCAGTTGTAGCCTACGTTGATAGAAACTCAGTGCTAAAGTCGGATTCAAAATCAGACGGGCGGATTGAAGTGAAAAGGCGTAAGGATTAGAGCTTCCCTTCTCGGTTCCTTCGTTTCTCCCTTTTTCCCTTCTTACCAAAGTTTGATATGTATGATATATGTATATATATACACGTCGCGCATATACAGACCAAGTGGCAATTTTTCATGTTGCATGACTCGCGCATATGCGCGCCTTTTCTCGCGCATATGCGCGAAGGCTTCTGGACCCCTCGCGCATATGCGCGTGTTTCTTCGCGCATGTGCGCCGGTCGTTGCTTCTGAGATGTTCGGCCGAACATCTCGAGATGTTCGGTTGAACATCTTGGCTTATAATGTAACGATGCCCGACTTCTTCATTCAAGTTTGTATAACCTCAATCATGTCAATTGATTAATAAATCATTCCCGATTAATCTTAAATTACGGTAATTATACCCAAATCATTTCAAATTACGGTAATCAAATTCTCTGGCCTTACATTCCTCCCCCTCTAAGATACAATTTCGTCCTCGAAATCACAAGCAATCTACTCGTGTAATCCAGATAATCATATCATATCTCAAATCAGATATAAGAAGGAGATATACAAAAACTACAAAATCTCATAGCAACGAAATCACTCGTGATAGAATCAATCCCAGAACATTGGCCATACAACATCTGTACACCACTTGCCAGTTCAATAGCTTCATAACAATTCAATATCATCCTCTGTTACCAAATCTGTTAATTCCAGTCAAAGATACATTCAACCTTCGGCTTCAATTACCAACAGTCATCGTCCAACGTTGGCTTATTAGTCCATGTCTTCTGACCTATCAAATCTGATCTTAGGTAACACTGCAATATAATTTCCATACGAAGGAAAATAGCAGTTCTCACTGTACAATACTTCAACTAAAGCTATTTCGATACTCATCTACTAGCTATTATTGTACAATAATTCACAAGTGACAATGAATCATGTCAATTAGTGCTAAAATCCAGCACCACATGTCCTGGATATCCTCCAGTATCTAGATAGTTCACTCTGACTATCTGTCAATCTATAAATCATAGATAAAATATCATCTCATGCACTCAGCCAAAAGTATAAAATCAAACGAAAATCACAGTCTGACATAATTAACTTTGGCATTCAGTACAATCTGACCCCTGTTTCTGACATACCTCTCAGTCGTCTGGTCATATCAGTACGTCATCCTGTACTATATAACATAGGCAGATTTGAACAGTCGTTCAATCATAATTACCTACTGGTACAATCTTGGCAAAATTTCGGTGATTCCATCACCAGATCCATAGAAATGTACTCCCATTTCTATTTAGAATTCAATAATCAAGATAATCAATCTCTTGGTTTCTATCTTTATGTCTTCATCAGACAGCGATTTAGACATTTCCATACAAATTCTGTCATAACTGATTTCATCTGTTTATATCAAAATTGTCTATTCGAATTATCACACATTTCCCGTTACCAGAATAGTATTGAATCTACTACTGCGTGCATCTGACAATACCTGTCATTCAAATTCGAATATCTGACCCAAACAAATCAGCTAATAATATAAAATAAAATATTACCTACCTGGTATTCGGCTCTGACACACTGTTCTAACTATCAAAATCAAGTTCTGAACAGTCTGATTCAATTTCTGAACTGCTTTAATTTTCAAAATCAGTTCTGACTCTACTGAACTGTATATAATCTCAACGGTTCATAACAATCGATATCAAACACAGACTCAGGATGATAATAATATCAGATCAGATTCAGAATATCAATACACAATGCTGATCTAATGACTGCATAAGACGCAATCTCTGACATTTCTGACATCTCTGAAATTCTGTTATATTCAATGCCATTCTCAGTCACTGATTAATAATCAATCAGTATACTATCTTCAGATATCATAGACTCTGAGTACAATCTGTCACAATCGAGATTCATATCCGAACAATTCTGTACACCACAATCTCAGTTCCCAGAATATTCGATACCATTGTCAACTATCCGTTTCAATCAATCATAAGCTGCGAATATATCAAAATCATAGATAAAACGAGCATAAAGTCATCAGAACACTTCTGAACACAGGATTTATCAATCCATAAACGGAACTGAAGTATTTTATAGAGAACATATAATCAAATGTAACTCTAACTCTTCAGGCAATAAGTCTTTCGATTGATATCCCAATTCTCTCCGTTCAATCAGTATCAGTCTATAAGAACTTCTAAAATGAAACCAGTACCTGGAATCAAATCAAGACTGAAATCACTCTCCCTAATCCAGGACAATCATGCAATCTCATCTGAAAGACTATAGCAAATTTCCTGCTACTAGTAAATCCATTCATGATAGGCTCAGCTTCAGTCATCAACTGAATACATAAGGAATTACTCCATTCCTTTCGATAATCATCGAATCATAAACAATACAGATATCAAGGAATTCAAAATCAAGAATCCTTACCGTATATCATTTATTCCTTGGCCATTTCAGGTTCGAATCTTACCATCTCCTGGCAAGAATCTATCATAGCTCTGTACTTGTTCGATATATCAATATCAATCATGCAGTCATCATCCGACAATACAAGTACAATCTATTCTAATTCAATCTCATTCTCAACTTACTGCAGTATATAATATCTCACAGAATATCACTGGTATCAAATTCTTTTACCAAAAGGTAAAGAAACAATACTACAGTAAATATAGAATCACCCGGTAAAGCATATATCAGTGCCACCCAATCAAGGATAATCATAATGATTGCATTAGTATATATCAATACATATGCACCATAATCATAAAGGAACAATACCTGTCACTATATCGTCAAGTGTGTCCTGGGTCTGTTCCTTGATCACCATATCCAGATGATCTAGCTCCCTGAAATCCTCGGGAACCTCTCAGTTCTAGTACTCCTTCAGTTGTAATCCACCAACTTCTGGACACTTCTCGTAACTGAGGGAATACCAGTTTAACTCTCTGTTCATCTGTACAATCAAGTAAATCGAATAGTATTTCTATGTCATCAAACCAGTTTTCATAATCTTCAGACGTCTCGATACCACTCTGACTCGGCGACTGAAATAACTGAAACTTTTTCAACTTTAATTCCATCGGAGTCTCTGATACATCTATCTGATTAGACGAAGTACTACCCCTTTCTGAAATTCTTCTAGGAGGTATATCTGATGATCACAAGAGTCAGTAATCACATGAGATAAATCAATCTCAATCCCTTTCTGATCAGCTTACCTCTGATCGATAATTGGTTCTGATTTATTTTCAAATCAGATATATTACCAAATCAATTCAGATATGCAGGTAACGTACATTTAAACGCAATACAACATGTTGTCATGCTAGCATACTCAATGTAAATCAACATGATACTAAATCACATGCTAGCAATCAAAAGCAGGAAAGAAAACACATTATACCCCGCTCACTGTCCTCTATCTTAGTGCTAAGGAACCTACAATTCAAGGACCTACAGCTCTGATACCACCTGTTGTGGGGACCCGGACGCAAATCCATTCCTTAATCGTCTTTAGGAATATTAAATCATTCATAATAAACAGGTTCTAAATTTTTTTTTTTCTAAATTACACAGCGGAAACATAATGTAATTAAATTCAAATTACATATCAAATATTACATACAATTATTGTATGATCTACAATAACCCAACTAGGTTCAACTACAAGTCAGTGCTGAATCCTAAGTTGCTTCAAAGCCTGGATCTCCACGCTATCTAGTCCAGCCTCGTTCTCGTCCTGACCCCGCTTCTATCCCACCTGTTGCCATGCACACATACAAACAAGACAACAGCCGGATAACTCCGGTGATAATTACATTCTCAGTATAAATCATGTATACATGCAATCATATAAACAATATAAAAGCATATAACGGATAATTCTAACATGTATCAAATCAGAACATGAATTCATACAATACTAAATCAAGTTCTAACTATGAACCTTACTCCGGAACATACTCAATATCAAGAATAATTCCTATTCTAAACAGTTACAAATATCAGGAACCTAATCAATATCAAGAATAACTTCTATTCTAAACATGTACCAATATCAGGAACATAATCAGTATCAATAAATATAACTGTCACTCAAGCTCGTGACTCTACGTTTTAGACTAGACTCAATCCTAGTCTAGGGATCCCGGTTTCCAAATGTGGTATTCTTATATCGAATTCCGTAATGGATGGAACCGTAATTCTATTACTCGATATAACCAATATCCTGGTATTCCTATATCGAATTCCGTAATAGACGAATTCCAATTCCCAGTTACTCGATATAACCAAACATCCGGTGTCCTGACCTAACCGTCATGGACTGAAGCTCTATCGCCAATATCCTATCTTGAGACATCGTGCAATGTGCCGTGGTGATACCACCACTATCCGGCACTTCTGTCACAAGGTAGCTCGTCTAAATACCTGTCATCTAATATCAAGAGAACAAGTACATCAATCAACTTAATGCAAATATCAATGCAATAAGGTAAAGTATGTGATTTAGGGAAACTCGAGTCAAACCTCCCTCGAGTTGTGCAATCCCAACTCAACATTAATTTATACCTTTATCTTCTCGCTCAGAAGAAGAAGAAGAAGAAGTCCCGACTCTATCTCGGTCCATTCCCAATCTGGTAATAACAATATCGAACAGGTATAATATCAATAAACAACTCAATTCAATACCTGTTCTGATCAATATCAACTCACAATACAATCTGATCAATGTCAATCGACATACGGTATATCAATACAATCTAAATCAATACCGACTCTGATCGATTTCAATCAACTGATGTTTCGACGGCATAACAATACTGTCTCGATAATCCCGTCAGTCCAAACATCACGGATAAAATACCAGAACTCATAATCAATATCGATATCAGTCATAATCTCAATAACAATACATATCCGATATGAATTCTCAGTCAAATTGATTCCAAAAATCATAACAATTACAGAAACAGTCCGTTCCTTAATCTGACTTCGATTCTATGATGTCTAACATGACAAGAACATCATATATGAATCCTATTCAATTCTGACAATAGTCCAATTTCAAAACATGTCAAAACGTAGCAAAACTTACGTCCAGTTGTAGCCTACGTTGATAGAAACTCAGTGCTAAAGTCGGATTCAAAATCAGACGGGCGGATTGAAGTGAAAAGGCGTAAGGATTAGAGCTTCCCTTCTCGGTTCCTTCGTTTCTCCCTTTTTCCCTTCTTACCAAAGTTTGATATGTATGATATATGTATATATATATATACACGTCGCGCATATACAGACCAAGTGGCAATTTTTCATGTTGCATGACTCGCGCATATGCGCGCCTTTTCTCGCGCATATGCGCGAAGGCTTCTGGACCCCTCGCGCATATGCGCGTGTTTCTTCGCGCATGTGCGCCGGTCGTTGCTTCTGAGATGTTCGGCCGAACATCTCGAGATGTTCGGTTGAACATCTTGGCTTATAATGTAACGATGCCCGACTTCTTCATTCAAGTTTGTATAACCTCAATCATGTCAATTGATTAATAAATCATTCCCGATTAATCTTAAATTACGGTAATTATACCCAAATCATTTCAAATTACGGTAATCAAATTCTCGGGCCTTACATTCTATATGCAATGCAATGCAAATCAAACCATGTCTGGACTCGACTCGACTAGAACTCTAGGGATTCCGGTGTGAATAAGACGTCAATGGCTGCCACCTACCCTCCCACTCGGGGTGACTGTACGTCTTATTCCTAGACTTCGGTCTGAGCTGTATCAACGACTACAATAGGAGTCAAGGCTGCTCCTAAGCTGAGATACACCGAACATCTAGATAGTTGACAATGGCTGTCAACGACTCTCCTATCTTAAATGCAATGATTATCAACCTGTAACAAAGCATGCTCGTATTCGTATCTGAATATCATAATAATCTTACATGCTTGAATACAATTCTATAATCAAAGCAAAATCATGTAACAAGATTTGAATATAATTCTATAAACAAGTCATAACATGTTACAATTAAATACAACCAATTCTAGTATGTGATTTTGATTTGGGAAACTCAAATAATATCTTATTTGAGTTGTGGCTTCCCAAACAACATGGTTTATACCTTTCTTGTTGAATTAAATCGAAGTCTCGAAGTCGGGATATAAACTCTGTCACTCCAAATCTGAAATGGCAATGTAGAGACATACAATATCAATTCCCAACTCAATTCAATACCTATCTAATTCTATATGTGATCTTGGTACAGTCGGACGGCATAATGACATGATTTATCAATACCGGTCTATCCAAATCTCATCATATATCAACATTATGCAATTCTCAACTCATAATCATCATAATATCTATGACAAGATCACACAATCTGCATAATCTCATGCCAATATATGCTGGAAAATCGTAACAATTGCGCATGACATCCGATATTCAACCCGATAGTGAATATACGATGCTCACTATGCCAAGAATCCAATATAACTAACATATTACAATTTCTCCAACATCTATGATTCGAGACATGTTAGAATTACATAAAACTTACATCACCTTGTAGCCGTCGATGCGAGGAACAATAATCTAAGCTCGGAATACAAATAGAATGGATAAATCATGAGATATCTTACCTCAAACCTTGAAGAAAACTTGAGGATTCCTAGAGAGAGTCTCGGTTCTCTGTGCTGGAAGTGAAGAAACACGAATCAGCACCATTCTATATATATACCATGCCATGTGTCACGTTAAGAAGAAAAGGTGGACTTCTCGCATGCAGCACCGCGGGTGCGGTCATGTTAGCACCGCGGGTGCGCTACGCTCTCGGCCACAATTTCATTTTCCTAAAATGTAGACCGCGGGTGCGGTCTTTACAACACCGCGGGTGCGGTCTTGATACCGCGGGTGCGGTCTTGCTGCACCACGGGTGCGGTGATGCTACGGAAATTTTGGCCAACTTACTGTCTATGCACCGCAGGTGCGGTGTCTACAAGTACCGCGGGTGCGGTATGGCTTCGGCCATGCTTGCTCAAAATTCCATAATTCATGCAATAGTTTATACTTTCATCTTATGACATGCATTCTCATATCTTCCGAGTCGTACGTCAATGAAGACTAATAATCTCGAGCCTTACAGGCGATATCTCAGCTTAGGGGAAGATCACCGCCCCTTTGTAGATGCGGATACAGATCAGGCCGAAGTCTAGGAATAAGACGTACAACACCTCGATTGGTAGGGTAGGTGACAGCCAGTGACGTCTTATTCACACCGGGATCCCTAGAGTTATAGATCAAGTCAAGTCTAGACATGATTTGATTAGAACTGCATGCTTATAGGGATGTGGCTCCTAGATCATGGGACCCATCATTACTGCTTTCAGTTGGGGTAGCATGTTTTATGATTAAGCTTGTTTATATGCATGTTTATTTGATTTGAGTTGCATGCTTATTTTATTAATTTCATAGATTACGAAATAGATTGTTTCTATACATGATAGCATGTTTTATAAATTAGTTTGTTTATATACATGCTTACCATGTTTTATACTGGGATTTATTCTCACCGGAGTTATCCGGCTGTTGTCTTGTTTTGTATGTGTGCATGACAACAGGTGGGGCTGGATCAGGGTCGAGATGACGATGAGAGAAGACGAGTTAGCGTGGTGATTCCGGACTTGTAGCATACCTGGTTTATTACTTGAATTTAGTAATTGAACCCTAGACTTAGGTTGTGCATTATTGTACTTTTCTACTGAACTGTAGTTTCTATACAGAGATGTATATTGTTTAGATTCCATTACCTTCCGCAGTTACATTTTAAAAAGAAAAATTTTTAGACCCTGTTTTATCTTAATTGATAATTAAATCCCAAAGATGATTAATAAGACAGATCAGCGTCCGGGTCCCCACAACAGGTGGTATCAGAGCTGATAGTTCCTTTAGACTTAGATTATCAGAGCCATAGATCCTTTAGATTGAGATAGTCAGAGTTGGTAGATCTTTAGACGGAGATAGAAGAGAATGAGCGGGGTAGATTGAATTTTCTTTCCTTGCATGTGATTGCTAGCATGAGATTTATTTCAATGTTGACTACATTGTGTGTGCTAGCATGATTTATTGCTTTCTTTATTACATGTTGTTTATTATCTGAGTTGACTACAATATGTAATTACCAAGACTGAATCAGAACCGAGTCTGAATCAGTGGTATATGATCAGAGGAGGGCTGAGACAGATTATACAGATTGTGTATTGATTCGTTTGATATTCAGATATACCGCCTCGGAGAATTCCAGAGAGAGGTAGTACTTCGTCAGATCAGATAGATGCATCAGAAACTAAGATGGAAGTAAAGTTGGCAGAATTTCAGTTATTTCAGCCGCCGATTCTGAGTGGTACAGAGACGTCTGAAAAGTGTCAGAACTGGGTTGATGACATAGAGGTATTTTTTGATCTACTAGATTGTACAGATGACCAGAGAGTTAAATTGGTATTTCACCAATTACGAGAGGCTGCTAGAAGTTGGTGGATTACAATCAAAGGAGTATTAGCACTACGTGGTACTGTGATCACGTGGGAAGTTTTCAAGACTGAATTTTATCAAAGATTTTTCTCCGCCTCGTACCGAGAGGACAAGAAAGCAGAATTTGAGAATTTAAGTCAAGGTCAATTGAATATTGATGATTATGCTGCTAAATTCTCTACTCTGTTGCGTTTTGCTCCTCATATGGCTAGGGATGATGAAGCTGTAGTGAATCAATTCATCAGAGGATTGAATTCGGAGATAGTTGCATTCATGAATCTACAGCGACCTTATCACTTTGCTGATGTCTTGAGTAAAGCGAAGAGAGCGGAGGCGAGTCTGATGAGACAATTGACAAGGTTGTGTGTGAAGCAACCCCAGACACAGCAATCCCCTCTCCGATATGATCAAGGCTGTATGTAATGCCCGAGAATTATAGAATCGTTAAACCAAGATTATTAATTTTCATTAATGGCAGACTCGGAAGATATGAGAATGCATGACATGCAATGAGGGAAGAAAGATTTGAGAAATCAGGTGTGACATGATCAGGAAACTAGAATTTAGAAGTTTACACGACCGCACCCGCGGTGCTAGCACGACCGCACCCGCGGTGCATGTGCAGAAAATGAAGTACAAATCCCGTAGACACACTGCACCCGCGGTATTAGACGGAGCGCACCCGCGCTGATGACACCGCACCCGCGGTCTTGTAGGAAGTGCACCCGCGGTCTGAGCTGCCGAGAAAGTAAGGATAGACATTGCATGGAGCGCACCCGCGGTGCAGCAAGGACCGCACCCGCGGTGCGACGTGCCGCGCAAGAACTAAGCCATGTTTCAGACTTTGCATGCAGTAGATATATGAGGATTGCACGTGTTTCTCTCAGAAAAATTCAGAAAAGGGTCGAAGTATTGAGAGAAAATCCTTACGCCTTTTTGATTGGTGATTTCGAAGAATCCGTGTATCAGAATTCGAATCCGAAAGCAGTATCGTGCTCCTCTAGGTACGAGCTACGCAAGGACGTAAGTTTTGTTACGTTTTGAGATGTTTTGAAAATATGATGTTGCAAGAAGTGCATGTGATTCAGTTATGATGTTTCTACTACCGTAGATATCGTATAATTGAAGTCAGACTGAAGAACAGACTGTTTCTGTAATTGTTATGACTTTTGAAAGATATTGACTGAGATTCTATATTAGAAATTGTATTAGTATTCAGAGTAGGAATTGTATTGACACAAATTATGAGTTTCAGTATTTATTTGTGATGTTCAGATTGACGGGGTTATTCAGATTGTATTGTTATTCTGTCGAAACATCAGTCGAGTTATATTGATCAGATTCAGTATTGATTGAGATTGATCAGACTCAGTAATTATTCAGATTGTATTGCTATGTCGTTGACATTAATTAGATTGTATCTTGTTCAAATATTGATCAGATTGTATACTGATTTGAGTATTGATCAGAACAGATTGTGTATTGAATTATTCACTGATACAACGTATTCGATATTGTCATTTCAGATTTGACATGGACAGAGTTGAATACAGATCATCGTCTTCGTCAGACCGGGACAACAAAGGTATAATTCATGTGATATTTGGGAAGATATAACTCAAATCAGATCCTATTTGACTTTCCCAATTAAATCACATACTAGACCTATTGTTTATCTTTTGATATGATTATGATTTGTTCTAGAACTTGTATATAAATCTTGTTATGCTTTGTTTACAGATCATGTTGCATTGCATTAAGATGATTATACTTGTTTACAAATTTCGTATTCATGCATTAAGATAGGAAAGTCTGAGAGATCATCCAGACTTCTAGACGTTCGGCGATATCACAGCTTAGGGGAAGATCACCGCCCCTATTGTAGACGTGGATACAGATCAGGCCGAAGTCTAGGAATAAGACGTACAACACCTCGATTGGTAGGGTAGGTGACAGACAGTGACGTCTTATTCACACCGGGATCCCTAGAGTTATAGTCGAGTTGAGTCTAGACATGATTTGATTAGAACTGCATACTTATATGGATGTGGCTCCCAGATCATGGGACCCGTCATTACTGCTTTCAGTTGGGTTAGCATGTTTTATGATTAAGATTGAGATTGTTTTTATGCATGTTTATCTGATTCGAGTTGCATGCTTATTTGATTAATTTCATATATTATGGAATAGATTGTTTCTATACATGATAGCATGTTTTATAAATTATTTTGTTTATATACATGCTTACCATGTTTTATACTGGGATTTATTCTCACCGGAGTTATCCGGCTGTTGTCTTGTTTTGTATGTGTGCATGACAACAGGTGGGGCTGGATCAGGGTCGAGATGACGATGATAGAAGACGAGTTAGCGTGGTGATTCCGGACTTGTAGCAGACTTGGTTTATTACTTGAATTTAGTAATTGAACCTTAGACTTAGGTTGTACAGTATTGTACTTTCTACTGAACTGTAGTTTTTATACAGAGATGCATATTGTTTAGATTCCATTATCTTCCGCAGTTACATTTTAAAAAGAAAAATTTTTAGACCCTGTTTTATCTTAATTGATAATTAAATCCCAAAGATGATAAATAAGACAGATCAGCGTCCGGGTCCCCACAACAGGTGGTATCAGAGCGATAGATCCTTTAGATTGAGATAGTCAGAGTTAATAGATTCTTTAGACTGAGATAAGAGAGAATGAGCGGGGTAGATTGAATTTTCTTTCCTTGCATGTGATTGCTAGCATGAAAATTATTTCAATGTTGACTTACATTGTGTGTGCTAGCATGATTTATTGCTTTCCCTATTACATGTTGTTTGTTATCTGAGTTGACTACAACATGTAATTACCAAGACTGAATCAGAACCGAGTCTGAATCAGAGGTATATGATTAGAGGAGGGCTGAGACAGATTATACAGATTGTGTATTAATTTGTTTGATATTCAGATATACCGCCTCGAAGAATTTCAGAAAAGGCAGTACTTCGTCTGAACAGCTAGATGCATCAGAAGCTCAGCTAGAAGAAAAGATGAAAGAATTTGAGTTATTACAGCCGCCGACCCTGAGTGGTATCGAGACATCTGAAGACTGTCAGAACTGGTTTGATGATATAGAAATCTTGTTTGATTTACTTGATTGTACAGATGAACAGAGGGTTAAAATGGTGCCTTATCAGTTACGAGAAGCCACCAGGAGTTGGTGGATTACCAGTAGAAGAATGTGGGAACAGAGAAGTACAGTGATTTCGTGGGAAATATTCAGAACTGAATTTTATCGAAGATTTTTCCCAGTATCGTACCGAGAGTACAAGAAATTAGAGTTTGAAAATTTGAGTCAAGTGCACCTGAATATTGATCAATATGCTGCTAAATTCTCGATTTTACTGCGTTTTGCTCCTCAAATAGCTGGAAATGATGAAGCTGTAGTGAATCAGTTCATCAGAGGACTGAATTCGGAGGTAGTTGCATTTATGAATTTGCAACGACCTTACCATTTTGCTGACATCCTGAGTAGGGCAAAGAGAGCTGAGGCGAGTCTGACTAGACAGCTAGGGAGGTTGTGCATGAAGCCATCCCAAACCCAGCAATCCCCTTTTCGATTCGATCGAGGCAGTACGAGTGGAAAACAAGATTTGCTGAAAGTTCAAAAGAAGCCATTTAAGAAGTCAGGAAGTGGTTCCTCTAGGTCAAGTAGTTCCAATTCAAGCCATATCGATGACTATTGTAGGAATTGCGGAGGGAGACATTCCTCAGAGCAATGCAAAGGAGTGCTGGGTAGATGCAATATCTGTAAACAGCTGGGGCATTTTGCTAAAGTTTGTCCCCAGAGAGGCTTCCGAAGAGGTTAGGGAGCAGAGTCATTGGTGGTAATGACAGAAGAACAGACTCAGAACACGTCATAGGTACTATTCTTTTATGATTATATTGCATATGTATTGATATGTACTAATGCATTTTTATGAGTATCTATGATTGATTAGCATGGAGATATGCTGTACCTATTGGGTTTGTTGTACTGTAGTATTATTTTCCTTGATGGTTGAGGAAAATGATGATATCTAAGATTTTTATGATATATATATACTACGGTAAGATAAGAATGAGTTGAGTAGATTGTGCTGTATTTGTGTTGTTGATGATCTGATTTAATCGCATTATTGATATGTATATGCTGAACAAGTACAGACATATTGTAAAATTTTTCCAGAAAGGGTAAGATTCAGACCAGAAATGATTGATCAGTGGAGAAACCACGATAAGGATTCTAAATTTAGAATTCCTTTGATATCGGTATTGTATAGGACTCGATTAATACAGAAAAGAGCAGATTGCATCCCTATGTATTCAGTAGACCTACTGAGATCGAGCCTAACATTGACAGATATGTCAATGATGTATGAGTTGGCAGACATTAGCCAGAAGAGATTTCAGATTGTTTGTTATATCAGAAAGATAGATTTCAGAAGTGAATTTAGATCAGATACTGATTGTTGTTTTAGAATTTAGTACAAAATAATACTGAATGTATAGAATGATACAGAATGAATTGAAAGATCAGTAGAAGAATATCGACCAGGAGTTACATCCGATTTTGTGTGGCTCTTTGGCATGTTTTAGTATATTCAGAGATGTTCTGATGATTCTATGTTTGTTGTATCTATGAGATTTTGATATGTTAACAGCATCTGATTGATTAAACGGAATATTTGAAGATTTATTGAATATTCAGAGAACCGTGATTATTGTATACAGAAATTAGTCAGGTATGAATCATAATTGAAACAGATTGTATTCAGAATATGTAATATCTGCAGTTTGTATACCGATTTATTTGCACTGTTGAGACAGAAATCAGTGACTGTAAACGACACAGGTAACAGATATATCAGAATTAGCAGAAATGTCAGAAAGTCAGAATTGCTGAGTTTTACAGATTTTCTTATCCTCTTATTCCCTTATTATGTTATATCTGCTTGCGTATTGTGATTACTCTAAATCAGTATGTGAGACATCTTATATTGTTTGGGAGCATATTCTATTTGCAGATGAAATATGGCAGATAATTTGGGCAATGTGAAGATTGATCAGTAGTCAGAATTATCAGTATTGCCAGCAATTGTTATTTTATGAGTTTTATTAAACTCACTAGATCTGTATAGGCTGTTTTATCTCGAATCTGATTGATATTACTGTAGTTTGCATGTATGTTTGATACAGAATATTGTAAACAGTTGGGAGTTGCAACAGTTCAGAAATGTGATCAGAATGCTCAGAATTGTATTTCGATAATCAGAACAGAGTTTCAATTAGAGCAACCGATATGTGAATTGTGGGTGTATAAGATTGATTATCTTGTGGTATCCGAATGTTTCAGAATTGTATAACAGAATTGATATTTATAATCAGAGCCGAATACCAGGTAGGTATTTCTTCTTTATTTTATATTATTAACGGATTGTTTATACCGAATAGTTCGAATCAGATATCACAAATGTGTCAGACATGCACAGTGATGGATTCAATTTTCACTCGGATAACAGACAGTTGTGATATAAACAGATTAGATCAGTTATGGCAGAAATTGTACAGAAATGTTGGCAGTAATTGTACTGATAAGTCTGAATTGCTAACAGAAGAAGACAAAAAGATAGAAATCAGAAGATTTGTTACAGAATATGTATATTTCTGAATAGAAATGGGAGTACATTTCTAGGGTTTTCGTGATGACATTACAGCCATTTTCTCTAGATTTTGATATGATATGAGTATGATTGACAGATTTCTCAATCTATATCTATCAGTTTGTACCAGATTACGTACAAACAGAACTAGATGACATAGATCGATGTCAAAGAAATAAGCAGATGGATTAGAATATTGAATAAGATGATATCAGATTGTGATTTTGATGGAGTTGTACTTGTGATAAACTATATCATAAACTCTCTCGTAGATGGTTTTACAGAGTGACAGACCGTCAGAATGGGTTATCCAGATAGTTCAGCATGAATAGATTTAAGACACCAACGCCGGATGATGACGATTGGCATTTGAAGATAAAGATGGTATAGGTCCTTGATTTGGAATAAACAGACTAGATAACAATTACTGGTATTGTTTTGTTATAAATTATAATTGGTTTATACAGATGTTGTATAACCAGCATGGCAAGATTGATTCTGTCAGAGTTAGTTTAAGGAGTATTATTATAGGATACTTCATGAATTTTTATTCCAGACTGGAATCAGAGAGTTGAGTTCGAGTTGAACTCTAGTATACATTTCTTCTTGTACAGCTGAATTGATTATTTGAGAGTTCGAGGACGAACTCAGATCTAAGAGGGGGAGAAATGTAATGCCCGAGAATTATAGAATCGTTAAACCAAGATTATTAATCTTCATTAACGGCAGACTCGGAAGATATGAGAATGCATGACATGCAATGAGGGAAGAAAGATTTGAGAAATCTGGTGTGACATGATCAGGAAACTAGAATTTAGAAGTTTACACGACCGCACCCGCGGTGCTAGCACGACCGCACCCGCGGTGCATGTGCAGAAAATGAAGTACAAATCCCGTAGACACACCGCACCCGCGATAATAGACGGAGCGCACCCGCGCTGATGACACCGCACCCGCGGTCTTGTAGGAAGTGCACCCGCGGTCTGAGCTGCCGAGAAAGTAAGGATAGACATTGCATGGAGCGCACCCGCGGTGCAGCAAGGACCGCACCCGCGGTGCGACGTGCCGTGCAAGAACTAAGCCACGTTTCAGACTTTGCATGCAGTATATATATGAGGATTGCACGTGTTTCTCTCAGAAAAATTCAGAAAAGGGTCGAAGTATTGAGAGAAAATCCTTACGCCTTTTTGATTGGTGATTTCGAAGAATCCGTGTATCAGAATTCGAATCCGAAAGCAGTATCGTGCTCCTCTAGCTACGAGCTACGCAAGGACGTAAGTTTTGTTACGTTTTGAGATGTTTTGAAAATATGATGTTGCTAGAAGTGCATGTGATTCAGTTATGATGTTTCTACTACCGTAGATATCGTATAATTGAAGTCAGACTGAAGAACAGACTGTTTCTGTGATTGTTATGACTTTTGAAAGATATTGACTGAGATTCTATATTAGAAATTGTGTTAGTATTCAGAGTAGGAATTGTATTGACACAAATTATGAGTTTCAGTATATATTTGTGATGTTCAGATTGACGGGGTTATTCAGATTGTATTGTTATACCGTCGAAACATCAGTCGAGTTATATTGATCAGATTCAGTATTGATTGAGATTGATCAGACTCAGTAATTATTCAGATTGTATTGCTATGTCGATGACATGAATTAGATTGTATCTTGTTCAAATATTGATCAGATTGTATACTGATTTGAGCATTGATCAGAACAGATTGTGTATTGAATTATTCACTGATACAGCGTATTCGATATTGTCATTTCAGATTTGACATGGACAGAGTTGAATACAGATCATCGTCTTCGTCAGACCGGGACGACAAAGGTATAATTCATGTGATATTTGGGAAGATATAACTCAAATCAGATCCTATTTGACTTTCCCAATTAAATCACATACTAGACCTATTGTTTATCTTTTGATATGATTATGATTTGTTCTAGAACTTGTATATAAATCTTGTTATGCTTTGTTTACAGATCATGTTGCATTGCATTAAGATGATTATACTTGTTTACAGATTTCGTATTCATGCATTAAGATAGGAAAGTCTGAGAGATCATCCAGACTTCTAGACGTTCGGCGATATCACAGCTTAGGGGAAGATCACCGCCCCTATTGTAGACGTGGATACAGATCAGGCCGAAGTCTAGGAATAAGACGTACAACACCTCGATTGGTAGGGTAGGTGACAGACAGTGACGTCTTATTCACACCGGGATCCCTAGAGTTATAGTCGAGTCGAGTCTAGACATGATTTGATTAGAACTGCATACTTATATGGATGTGGCTCCTAGATCATGGGACCCATCATTACTGCTTTCAGTTGGGTTAGCATGTTTTATGATTAAGATTGAGATTGTTTATATGCATGTTTATCTGATTCGAGTTGCATGCTTATTTGATTAATTTCATAGATTATGGAATAGATTGTTTCTATACATGATAGCATGTTTTATAAATTATTTTGTTTATATACATGCTTACCATGTTTTATACTGGGATTTATTCTCACAGGAGTTATCCGGCTGTTGTCTTGTTTTGTATGTGTGCATGACAACAGGTGGGGCTGGATCAGGGTCGAGATGACGATGAGAGAAGACGAGTTAGCGTGGTGATTCCGGACTTGTAGCAGACTTGGTTTATTACTTGAATTTAGTAATTGAACCTTAGACTTAGGTTGTACAGTATTGTACTTTCTACTGAACTGTAGTTTTTATACAGAGATGTATATTGTTTAGATTCCATTATCTTCCGCAGTTACATTTTAAAAAGAAAAATTTTTAGACCCTGTTTTATCTTAATTGATAATTAAATCCCAAAGATGATTAATAAGACAGATCAGCGTCCGGGTCCCCACACAGTACGAGTGGGAAGCAAGATTTGCTGAAAGTTCGAAAGAAGTCATTCAAGAAGTTGGAGACTGGTTCCTCTAGCTCCAGTGGTTCTAGCCCGAGGTATACTGGAGTGTGTTGCAAGACTTGCGGTGGAAGGCATCCCACAGAAAAATGCCAGGGAGTGACTGGTACTTGTCATATCTGCAGACAACAAGGACACTTTGCTAGAGTCTGTCCCCAGAGAGGCTTCCGAAGAGGTTAGGGAGCAGAGTCATTGGTGGTAATGACAGAAGAACAGACTCAGAACACGTCATAGGTACTATTATTTTATGATTATATTGCATATGTATTGATACGTACTAATGCATTTTTATGAGTATCTATAATTGATTAGCATGGAGATATGCTGTACCTATTGGGTCTGTGGTACTGTAGTATTACTTTCCTTGATGGTTGAGGAAAATGATGATATCTAAGATTTTGATGATATATATATACTACAGTAAGATAAGAATGAGAGTGAGTTAGATCATGATGTACTTGTGTTTCTGATTTGAATTGCATTTTAAAGGCGCTAAACAAGTACAGAACTATTATAGATTCCTTTTTAGGAGAATATAAGATTCAGACCAGATTTGGCTGATGAGTAGAGATTTCACGATAAGGATTCTAGATTTAGAATTCCTTGGATATCGGTGTTGCCTAGGGACTCGATTAATACAGAAAGGAACAGATGGTATCCTTATGTATTCAGTAGATGTACTGAAATCGAGCCTAGCATTGGCAGATCTGCCAATGATGTATGAGTTGGCTGATATTTGCCTAGATAAGATTTCAGATTTGTTTTATATCAGACAAATAGATTTCAGAATTGAATTCAGGTCAGATATTGATTGGTAAATTAGAATTCAGTACAGAATGACATTGAATGTATAGAATGATACTAAATGATTAGACAGAATTGAAAGAATTGATAGATTAGAATACTGGCTGAGAATTACAGATGATTGAATATTCTCTTGAAGATATTTCAGTTCTGTTCCTAAATTAATAGCGTTTATGTTCAGAGGTATTCTGAAGATTATGCTTGGTATATCTATGATTTATTGATATATGGCAGTATTTGATTGATTATGTTGAATATTTAAAGACTGTGTTAAATATTCAGAGAACTGTGATTAGTGTATACAGAAATGGATCAGGTATGAATCCGGTATGCAGTTATTGATACAGTGTTTATTCAGAATATACAGTATCTGAAGATTGATTGATTTAAACAGTTAAGACAGAAAGATCAGGAATGCCAGAAAAGTCAGAAGTTTATTATCTGCAGATTATCTTATTCTGATTATCTTTTTCTCTTATTGTTATATCTCTGCTGAGTATAATTATTGTTCTACATCAGTATTTGCGATATCTTATATTGTTGGGAGCATATTCTATTTGCAGATGAAATATAGCAGTTGATCAGATTGATATTAAGATATTTACCAGAAATCGTTGTTTTATGAGTTTTTTAAACTCACTAGATCTGTATAGGTTCTTTCTATTTGGAATCTGATGTGATATTACTGTTATTGTGAATCGGTGTTGACACAGTTTATTGTAATCAGTTGAGTGTACATCAGTTCAGAAATCAGAGGGTTCAGAATTGTATTTTGCTAATGAGAACCGAGCATCAGTCAGATTAACAGATATTTGATTTTGTGATTGTATGGGACTGATTATTTTAAGATATCAAAATATTTCAGAATTGTTTACAGATTTGGATATCGGTGGTCAGAGCCGAATACCAGGTAGGTATTTTTTCTTTATCTTATATTATTACTGATTTGTTTATACAGAATAGTCCGAATCTAGAATCACAGATAGTGTCAGAACCGCACAGTATTGAAGTCAGTTTCATTCAGATGTTTGTGAATGTATTATATTTGAACAGATAGTTGTGATATAAACAGATTAGATCAGTTATAGCAGAAATTGTACAGAAATGTTGGCAGAAATTGTACTGATAAGTCTGAATCGCTAACAGAAGAAGACAGAAAGATAGAAATCAGAAGATTTGTTACAGAATATGTATATTTCTGAATAGAAATGGGAGTACATTTCTATGGTTTTCGTAATGACATTACAGCCATTTTCTTTAGATTTTGATATGATATGATTATGATTGACAGATTTCTCAATCTATATCTATCAGTTTGTACCAGATTACGTACAAACAGAACTAGATGGCATAGATCGATGTCAAAGAAATAATCAGATGGATTAGAATATTGAATTAGATGATATCAGATTGTGATTTTGATGGAGTTGTACTTGTGATAGACTGTATCATAAGCTCTCTTGTGCAGATTTATTACAGATTGGCAGGTAATCAGAGAGATTGACAGATAGTCAGGGTGTAGTAATCAGATATTGGCAGATATTGGTAGAACTTTAGTACTGGATGTTAGCACTAGTTATCCAGATAGTTCATCATTAATAGATTTAAGACACCAACGTCGGACGATGACGGTTGGTATTTGAAGATAAAGATGATATAGGTCCTGGATTGGGATAAACAGAGTGGATAACAATTACTGGTATTGTTTTGTTATAAATTATAATTGGTTTATACAGATGTTGTATAACCAGCATGGCAAGATTGATTCTGTCAGAGTTAGTTTAAGAAGTATTATGATAGGATACTTCATGAATTCTTATTCCAGACTGGAATCAGAGAGTTGAGTTCGAGTTGAACTCTAGTATACATTTCTTCTCGTACAGCTGAATTGATTACGTGAGAGTTCGAGGACGAACTCAGATCTAAGAGGGGGAGAAATGTAATGCCCGAGAATTATAAAATTGTTAAACAAAGATTATTAATCTTCATTAACGGGAGACTCGGAAGATATGATTATGCAGGACGTGCAATGAGGGAAGGAAAGACTTGAGAAACCAGGTGTGGCATGATCAGAAAACTAGAATTTAGAAATTTGCACGACCGCACCCGCGGTGCTAGCAGGAGCGCACCCGCGGTGCTACACCGCACCCGCGGTATGGGAAGGAGCGCACCCGCGGTCAAGCTTCGGGAAATCTGGATAGAATCGACGAGACGGGACCGCACCCGCGGTGCATACATGACCGCACCCGCGGTGCGACGTGCAGAACTAAAAATGATGCCACGTTTCTAGATTTGCATGCAGTATAAATATATGTGGATGACACGTTTTTCTTCAGAATTTTGGAAAGGAAACCGAGAGGCTTGAGAGAATTTCCTTCCGTCTTTTAGATTTGCAATTGTGGAAGATCCATCCATTAGAATTCAAATCCGACTTCAGTTTTGTGTTCCTCTTGACTTAAGCTACACAAGGACGTAAGTTTTATTACGTTTTGAGATGTTTTGGAAATATGATTGATATGAATCTGGCTAGGCACTGTGTGCAAATGTTTGGGGAAAAATTTAAGTGGCGTTGTTGGTTTGGACTTTCAAGCTTGATTGTGATAAAAGATGATGAATCAAGCATATTCAAGCAAGTGGTGGAGTTCAACAAAGAATTGCCGAAGCTCCAGCGCACCCGCGCTCAAAACAGGGCCGCACCCGCGCTCAAATTGCCGAAGCACTAGCGCACCCGCGCTCATGCAAGGGCCGCACCCGCGGTCATGTTTTTTCCTAAAAAAAAAAAAAAAAAAAAAAAAATTTTTTTTTTTTTAAAAAAAATATTTTTTTTTTCGAAGCCAAACCGCACCCGCGGTCCTTACGTCACTGCACCCGCGGTGTTCTGGCGGACTTGCATGTCAAAGTTGCTAATTAGCTCATTTAAGCTTTTCACACTACTTTCTTGTTTTGTTTTATCTATTTAATCATTGTAAACATTATGAACGAAATTATTATTGAATATGGAATGAAAAACACTTGAGAATTCTCTCAAAACTTGCAAAGTTTATACTTTGTGTTTATCAAAATCAAACTTATCAAAGATTGCATCTTTGTGGCGTTTGTCGATTGTTCTTGCACGGATTGTCATAGGCATCGTTCTTTGAAGGTTCGTTCTAGATTCAATTGTTATCTTCGTGGATATTTGTTGCTAAGTGTTTAAATCACTTAGAGGTGAATATCACACCAATCGTTACTTGTTTCAAAAGATCGGGATAATATAATCGATCCTTGTTTGTTATTGAATTGAGGGTGCGATTTCTATATTCGTGCTTGCCTTTCATTCGTACGAGGATTCGTATCATTTGGTATCAGAGCTTTGGTTCATTGATTCAAGTAAGTCTATCCTTGTTGTTGTTGTTATTTTCAGATCTGTCTAAAAAAATATAAAAGAAAAAAAAAATCCGTTTTGTTATCAGATCTGTTGTATCCTTGTTGTTTCTATTGTCAAATCTTTCTATATCAGAAAAGAAAAACAAAAATTTCGTTTTGTTATCAGATCTGTGTTATCCTTTGTTCTGTTATCAGATCTGTGGTATCTTTTTGTTTCTATTGTTCTATCTATCAAAAACAAAAACAAAAATTCGTTCTGTTCTCAGATTTGTGTTATCTTTTGTTCTATTTCCAGATCTGTGTTATTTCTACCATCCTTTGTTATTGATAATCCAAAATTCTTGAAAAAAAAAAAAATTTTGTTCTGTGTTATTGTGTCGTTCTTGTTATTGTGCAATCCAAGTGAAACAGTTGCAAGTGTTCACAAGTTGAATCTTGTTAGTTTGATATACAAGTACAAAGCTTGATCACACCTTTGAAAGAACTATCAAATTCGAGTGAAAAAAAAAAAAAAACACTTGAGTGCGAGCGTTATTTCTTTGGAGTGACCGGTGAGTATTTTGTAGTGAGAAAAAAAAAAGGTGAGTCGAGTGAATTTCTATTGGAGTGATCAGTGAGAATTTGGGTGAGGAATAATTTTTATTTCTACTAACATTTCTTGCAGATACAATGTTTGAAACAAAATTGGAGGAGGTAGGAGATGACACGAACCAAGAATTTTCTAAGGTCCAAATTGAGGAATTGTTCGATCATTTTAGTAGGATAATGAGGACCGAAATGGAGCATTTACGTGAGAGGTTTGATAGGCTTGAGGTTAGTACGAGTGAAAATAAATCTAAGCCTAAAGGGTTGGATAGAATATGTGAAAAGGAGTTTAAGCCTCTACGTGAGAGGTATAGACGGAGTGAAGGAGAGGAAAAGTATAATATGCAAGATGATGGAAAAAGACGAGTTAATAGAATTGGTGGGAAGAGAGCTTTACAAGTGGATCATTATGATGATATACAATATGATGATGATAGGCGAAGTAGAAGAATTGGAGGCGATAGATCGTTGTATTTGCATCGTGATGATGATAGGCGATGTGAGGAGAATAGAAGAAGTGAACTTGATGTGGATAGGGAATCTTTGAAACCTAATTGGCGGAGGAGTTTGGGAGAGAAAATCATTGCTACGCCAAAGAAGGAATCGAAACGTGAAGTTGATTGGTCTAGGAGAGTCAAGGAGAGTGGAGTATCACACTTGGTAACGGGTGATGATAGAAAGTGCAAATCGAGTGGTAAACATGGAAGTGACTCGTGGAAGGAGTTATTGAAAACCGCACGAATGTCGAGTGAAGAGAAGTTGGTTTTTAAACATGGGTATCAAGGTACATCTAAAATTTCAAATGTTAGTACTTATGATATTCAATGTGTTTGGTGTCTAGAGTTTGGACATAATATCAGTCAATGTCGACGTGAGGAATTTACTGTAGTAAAATCGCCAGTTGAGCTTAAATCTCTAATGGAGGTTGATGTTGTGGTTGATATTGAATCTCAAGTGGATGTAGAGGATGTTGTTGAGTATGTAGCTGAAGTTGAGATTGTTGGTAAACTTGAACATGAACTTGAGGTGGTGATTAATAGCATTGGAGATGATGTTATTCCACTAGATAATGAGATGAATGTATTGGATTCTAGAGTTGAATGTGAATCTATAGATACAGTCGAATGTGGAGTTGAAGTGAGCATTGATGTTGAACCTAAAGTGGAGGTTGAAAGAATTGAAGAGGTTGGTATTCCATTGATTTATGACTTGAGCATAGAGTGTTATGCTAAGGAGGGTGAATCCTTAGATGGTGAGTTTGTTTCTAATGTGTGTTCTATGGATGAAAACGAAGAAACTTTGTTGTTCAAAACATTTGAAGAAAAACATATTTCTTTTGATCAATTGACACGAAAAGAAATTTTTGATGATCAATTGAAGTTTATTGCAAAGAGTGAAAAAGAAATTAATATGGTCGAAAGAATGAGTGAACAAAGAGGTGAGATGGCCATAGAAAAGAAACAAGAGAGAAAAGAAAAAGAAAAAGAGGTCAAAGAAAAGAAAAATAAATCAAAGACCCAAAAGATTGAAAAGAGTGAGGTGGAGAGTTTCTTATTCTTGTATAAACCATTTCATGTACCTTTGTACAAATTGGTTTATTCTCATTGTGATGATATAGCCGGTTCAATTCCGAGCATTGCTATTTCTTATTTGCAGGTTCTTGGGGTTGTCATACCAATGAGACAAGTGAATTTTACAAAAGGGAGAACCCAATGGTCCGAGCCTAGAAAATTCAAGTGCCATCAAGATGAGCTTGGTAAGAAAGTTGAAAATGTGATGATGAAAAGTAAAACAATTGTTGATGGTGTGAGATTGCAATGGGATGATCCATATGATTTCAAGAGAAATCACTGTTGTAATAGCCGAGCCCGGTGTACGGCACGGTTTAAGCTTTATTGTGTTAATTGGGTTATGTGATTAGATGATTATAGTTGTGTTTTGGGCTATAGTATTATTGGTTATTATTTATTTGAGGTGATAGTTGGTGTTGATTGTTCGTTGCAGCGTTTCGAATCGATTTTAGTTGTTTTGTTACTGTTCATTGCCGTGAGTAGAGTGCACCCGCGCTCTTAGATGAGTGCCCCCGCGGTGTACTATTCATGATTTTGGATTTGGAGGGCCGTGGCATCACCGCACCCGCGACAGTGCAAGGACCGCACCTGCGGTGAGACCGCACCCGCGGTATTTGTAGCACCGCACCCGCGGTGTTCGTGCATGGGATTTATTTTGGAATGCCGTGAGCATGGCGCACCCGCGGTGCTTGTGTGACCGCACCCGCGGTGTAAGTATGGGCGAGATATTTAGTACCTTTTTGATTGAGTTGACTTCATTCCATACCTTATCTTATCTTCTTTTCGAGATTTTCTCTCCTTTTGGCAAGGGTTTTCTCCATTTCTTTTGCTTCCTATCTTTGTTTCTTGGAGTTATTTGGATTTCCGACTTGAGATCATCGTTCTCCGTGGTATAAGGAAGCTTAGGTAAGTTTTTGGTGCGATTCTAACGAGGTTTCGAGTTAAGGGTTATTTTGGATTTGATGTTTTGATGGTTCTATGGATTATTTAGCATGGACTCTTGGATTTAGTCTTGATATTGGTGTTATTTATGGATTATTGTTGTAGGTGGTGTACCAAGAGTATAGTTGGAGGTGTTCTATTGGTTTGTAAGTGGAATTTCATCCCTTGTGCTCACATGATATTATATGTATTGTGTTTTAAAGGTTTCAAAGTGTTATTCCCTTCCATTGATCCATTGTTATGTATTGATTTCATTGATTATCTATTGGAGGCATTGATGTCTCACTATTGTTAAAAAGGGAATACAAGAGATATTATGAGATTGCGAAACGACGGCCTTAAATGCTATTGAGAATTCAAATGTTTTATTGGATTGATTAATCATAGTCATAGCATTGCATGCAATTAGATGATCATCGACCATAGGCTTTTATCCCCTCACAGTTATCGATTTATATCGATGGGATATTGGCAACCACAGTCACAGATACTATTGATATCAATCCAACCATAGAAAAGAGAAATACCATCGTTTTGCTATCTATTGCCATTGCTATTGCTACAGTTATTGCTACGTTATTCATGTTTCAGAGTCGATGGTATTTATGATTTAAAAGCCATGTTTTACAGAGTATACTATGTATCATTGCTATGTAAGAGTTCCACTTGCTGAGATTTATTCTCATTTCAGTTATTTCATGTGATGCAGATAAGAGCGACGGACCGGGACGTTGACTGTGGATGGGGGTCATATGCATACGAAGATTGGAAGGATGATTATTTTGTACCATTTTGTAATATGATCACACTAATGATATTTTGTATTTTGTTATGTCATTGGAATGATCATGTTGTTATTTTGTAAACACTTTTATAAAATGTATTTTGAAACTCCTTCCGTTTGAAAGAAAATTTTAAATTCCGCTGTATTTTAATTGTAACGGGTCAGGGTGTCACAACTGTGAGGTAAGGGTAGTAACCACTGCAACGACTGGGAGGTATGATTTGCTTCCCTATTTTAATTTTGTGTTGTTTTGTTTTCAAGAATGTGGAGAATGTGTTGCAAATATGGTGGTTAAGGGATCGAATGTAAATTTATCCTTATTCCAAGATTGTTATGAATTTAAGGCCATGGATGAATTGCATGTACCTACTATGAATTTTGATGTTTCATTATTTAATAAGTTCGTAGGATTTGTTTGCTACAAGGGTTTATATGCATTGGAGTTAAATTTTTGTAATGAGATAAGATATCGCATTGATAGTACACGTGACGTGTCTTATTTGCATGATTTGAATTTAATTGGTGATGGCTTTGAGAGGTTGATGGTTGGACATGATAATTATTTCATTTATGATGAATATATGTTTAGAGATAATAAACTATTTGGTATATATTTATTTCAGGATCGACTTGTTCTTGAGATTCATAACTGTGGTTTGATCATTGATATAATTCATGATTATATGTGTTGGTTGCATATGAAGAAGTATGATAAGTTGTGTAGTCAAGGTTTCATTGGAAATGGGGAAAGGACACTTAAGTTTAATTCTTATGTGTGGCATGAAGTAATTCTTATTCCTAGTGAACTATGTTTGTGCACTTTTATAGAAATTTTTGTGTTGTTAACTAGGTCTAAAAAGGGGAGGAATCTGATATTTGTGATTGTTAATGATATTTTATCATTTGTGGTGATTTGTTATTTGACGTGTGTAAAGGTTAAAGAACATATAGGGAAGGCGGCCGTAAAGTTGTGGTTTCGAGTGCTAATGGAGCAAATAAATGATAGCGTCTACAATCTTGAGCTTAAAGGTAAGCATGTTGATAATATACTTTTTGTTATTACTAACTTGCTTTGTTTCTGTGTAGGTAGACAAGATTTGAGGACAAATCTTTTTGAAGAAGGGGAGTATGATATGAATCTGGCTAGGCACTGTGTGCAAATGTTTGGGGAAAAATTTAAGTGGCGTTGTTGGTTTGGACTTTCAAGCTTGATTGTGATAAAAGATGATGAATCAAGCATATTCAAGCAAGTGGTGGAGTTCAACAAAGAATTGCCGAAGCTCCAGCGCACCCGCGCTCAAAACAGGGCTGCAACCGCGCTCAAATTGCCGAAGCACTAGCGCACCCGCGCTCATGCAAGGGCCGCACCCGCGGTCATGTTTTTTCCAAAAAAAAAAAAAAAAAAAAATATTTTTTTTTTTTTTAAATTTTTTTTTTTTTTCGAAGCCAAACCGCACCCGCGGTCCTTACGTCACTGCACCCGCGGTGTTCTGGCGGACTTGCGTGTCAAAGTTGCTAATTAGCTCATTTAAGCTTTTCACACTACTTTCTTGTTTTGTTTTATCTATTTAATCATTGTAAACATTATGAACGAAATTATTATTGAATATGGAATGAAAAACACTTGAGAATTCTCTCAAAACTTGCAAAGTTTATACTTTGTGTTTATCAAAATCAAACTTATCAAAGATTGCATCTTTGTGGCGTTTGTCGATTGTTCTTGCACGGATTGTCATAGGCATCGTTCTTTGAAGGTTCGTTCTAGATTCAATTGTTATCTTCGTTGATATTTGTTGCTAAGTGTTTAAATCACTTAGAGTTGAATATCACACCAATCGTTACTTGTTTCAAAAGATCGGGATAATATAATCGATCCTTGTTTGTTATTGAATTGAGGGTGCGATTTCTATATTCGTGCTTGCCTTTCATTCGTACGAGGATTCGTATCAATGATGTTGTCAGAACTGAATATGATTTAGACATGGTGTTTCTACTACCGTATACATTGTATAATCGATGTCTGATTTAAGAACAGACTGTTTATACAATGGTTATGAATTTCAGAAGATATTGATTGAGATTGAACACTAGAATTGTATTGGTCTTAATTCAAGAATAGAAAGATGATTATTCTTATATGTTCTGGATAGATTATTCAGTAGATATGTGAAGTCAGATCGAAGAAATTATACCATATGTCTGTGTTATGAATTTCTGTGTTTTCTGAGTATGAATTAGATATGATATCTGTGATGTTGAGATTTATGGGGTTACAAGACTGTATTATTGTACCGTTAAAACATCAGCGGATTCAGATTGATCAGATTCAGATATGATTTTGATTTGATTATGATACTGTTGATATGAATCAGATTGTATGTTCTTCAGATATTGATCAGATTTTATACTGATGTGGGTATTGATCAGAACAGATTGTAAATTGAGCTATACATTGATACAGTGTATTGATATTGTTATTTCAGATCGGATATGGACAGATTTGATTTTGAGACGTCCTCCTCGTCAGATCAGGAAGATAAAGTTATAATTCATGTGATATTCGGGAAGAAACAACTCAATCGAGATCATCCTTGAGTTGCCCAATAAATCACATACTATATTCTTGTTTATGTTTTATCTGATCATGCTTGGTTTACTGATTGTATTCATGCATTTAAGATAGGACAGTTTGGAGATCAGCCAGACTGCTAGACGTTCGGCGATATCTCAGCTTAGGGGAAGATCACCGCCCCTTTGTAGATGCGGATACTGTGGGGACCCGGGCTCTAATTCTTTTTCTTGGGATTAAATGGATCGTTATTAAAACATGGGTCAAATTTTTGCTTTTTACAATAAATCAACGGTAACTAAGCGAACATAATTCTTAGTTTAACTTACAATATAAACATGAAGTACAAGTCTTGTTCTTACAACTAGTGTTCAATACCATCTATAAACAAACGGTAGTACAAGTCTAACAAAAGAACCACTAGTCCTCTGCTGCGCCCGAGATCACCACGCTATCACGATCATCTCTGTCTCGACCCAGATCCTGCCCCACCTGTTGTTATGCACACATACAGACATAACAACAGCCGGAAAACAGGTGAGAACAAATCCCAGTATAAACATGTATACATGCATTAAACAATCTAAAACATGAAACATGCTAATATGACTGTCATTCATATAAAATCATGCAATGCAAGTCTAATCATGTCTAGATGCGACTCGACTAGAACTCTAGGGATCCCGTTGTGAATAAGACGTCACTGGCTGTCACCTACCCTACCAATCGAGGTGCTGTACGTCTTATTCCTAGACTTCGGCTTGATCTGTATCCGCGTCTACAATAGGGGCGGTGATCTTCCCCTAAGCTGAGATATCGCCGAACATCTAGTAGTCTGCCTGATCTCCAGACTGCCCTATCTTAATGCATGAATACAAAATCTGTAAACAAGCATAATGCAATGCTACACGATCTGTAAACAAAGCATAGCAAGATCTGAATACAAGTTCTATAAACAAATCTATAACAATCATAATCATATCAAGGTATGAACAATAAAACAAGTATGTGATTTTGGTTGGGAAACTCAAATGTGATCTCATTTGAGTCGTGATTCCCCAAACAAAACATGTACTATACCTTTCGTCGTAGAATCGCTGTCACGATCGCCAATACGAATCTGAAATGGAAATGTTGAATACGCACTCTATCAATTTCTAATCTAAATCAACACATAACCAAGTCACTACGTGATCTCGATACAATTTGACGGCATAACGACGTAATTCTCGATACCGGTCAATCAAATTCTTAACATATATCAATATAGATTAATATCCAATCTCCACAATCAATAATCGATCTCATGAGTACATCATATCCTCAAAAATCTGCACAATCTATATTCAATATATGCTGGAATTCGAAACCATCACATACGATATCTGTTTTACGATCCGTTTACGTTACTATGGTAACCATCACTTCAAGAACACATCTTAAAGCTTAAATCATAATTCTCCCAACTCATATATGTCAAAACATGCTGGAATCGAAGAAAACTTACATCACCTTGTAGCTAATAAAGAGACGAGTTCAAAACCACAATCGGATTTAAATTTGGATGTGTAAATCTTACACAAGCTCTATTCTAAGGTAGAAAGTAGCTTACCTTTTCCTAAGACTATCCTCGGTGGTCTGCTGATAGAATGGCAAAGAAAGAAGACCATTTATATATATATTGCATGATTCGATACACATGGCTCATCCTTTGCAATACACGTCTCGCGCATATGCGCGGCATTACTCGCGCATGTGCGCGAGACCTACTGTCTCAACAACTTGGCAGAATTTCACCCTCGCGCATATGCGCCATTAAACTCGCGCATATGCGGCAATGTTTCTGGACGCTCCGCGCATATGCGCCACTAAACTCGCGCATATGCGCCAAGGCTGCTGTACATGTCGCGCATATGCGCCACTCTTTCCGCACATATGCGCCAATGCTACTGGAATTCTCATGCATATGCACGCATTCCTTCGCGCATATGCGCCATAGCTTCGGCCTTCCTTATTCTTTTGACTATCTTTCACATCTTTATTATACATTTCCCTTTCTTTTCGAGTCCAATGAAATACATCTACAATCATCTTAATTATCAACGAATCCATCTGATTATGATAACTAAATCTTCGAGCCTTACATTTCTCCCCCTCTAAGAAATGATTTCGCCCTCGAAATCGCACATCATTCTATCAATGAAAGCATCAAAAATAATAATATCAAAGTTAGATCAATACTTACATTATTGAAATAATTCGGGGTGTTTCTGTCGCATGTTGGCTTCTGTCTCCCATGTCGCTTCTTCAGCGCCGTGACGACTCCATTGGACTTTCACTAGGGGAATATTCTTCGTTCTGAGCTTCTTTTCTTTCCGATCAAGAATCTGTATCGGTTGTTCCACATAGCTCAATGTCTGATCAAGTTCAGCTTCGTCAGGTTGAATGACATGAGAAACATCTGGCATATACTTACGCAACATCGATACATGAAAGACATCATGTATCCCAGATAGAGAAGGAGGAAGTGCAAGTCAATAAGCTCGATCGCCAATCTTCTCAAGAATCTCGTAAGGACCAATGTATCGAGGAGATAGTTTCCCGCGTTTGCCAAATCGAACAACGCCTCTGAATGGAGAAATCTTTAAGAATACTCTATCTCCCGCCTCAAATACTAACGGTCTACGTCTGATATTGGCATAATTTGCTTGTCGATCTTGTGCTGTCTTCATCCTCTTCTGAATGAGTTTTACCTTCTCTGTCATGTCACGAATCATATCTGGCCCAAGTTCTGGTACCTCTGAAACGTCATCCCAGTATAGCGGAGATCTGCACTTCTTGCCATACAAAGCTTCAAACGGTGCCATCTCGATACTCGTCTGATAGCTATTATTGTAAGAGAATTCGCAAAGAGGTAGAGACTCTTGCCAACCAATGCCAAAATCTAGCACGACGGCTCTCAACATATCCTCTAATGTTTGGATAGTCCGTTCCGACTGTCCGTCTGTCTGATGGTGGTAAGCAGTACTCAGGTGTAATGTCGTACCTAAGGCCTGCTGTAAACTGTGCCAGAAGTGTGAAGTGAATCGTGGATCACGATCTGATACGATAGACTTCGGCACTCCATGCAATCTGACTACCTCACGAATATAAGTCTCCGCCATCTGATCCTGTCTATATGTCATTCTGTATGGGATGAAACATGCAGATTTGGTCAATCTGTCAATGATAACCCAAATCGCATCGCAGCCTCTGGATGATCGTGGTAACTTCGTCACAAAATCCATGGGAATGTGATCCCATTTCCATTCAGGAATGGCTAAACTTTGAAGTAATCCACCAGGTTTCTTCCTCTCAGCTTTCACCTGTTGGCAGTTCAAACACTTAGACACAAATTCGGCAATGTCTGACTTCATTTGCTTCCACCAGAACTGTGTCTTCAAGTCGTTGTACATCTTCCTGCCACCAGGATGGATGCTGAACCGACTGCAGTGGGCTTCGGACATAATCTGATGTTTCAAATCTGGAACATCTTGCACTACAAGACGGTTATTGACGTATAACACATGATCTCGTACCTGATATTCTGATACATGCCCTGATCTGACTATTTGGATTGATTTATGCACATTCTGGTCGGTTCTTTGTGCTTCTTTGATCCTCATAATCAAATTGGGCTCAACTTGAATAGCAGCAAGTCGTAATGGCTTTTTATCTATATCAAATGCTAATCCGGAGAAACAGCAATTTTCAACTAACTTGTTAACACCTATCGTCGATAAGGACAAGGCACGACTCAAGGCATCTGCTGCTGCATTTGACTTCCCTGGATAATACTTGATTTCACAGTCAAAATCTTTCAGATGATCTATCCATCTACGCTGCCTCATGTTCAGTTCTGATTGAGAGAATAGGTACTTTAGGCTCTTGTGATCGGAGAAGTTCTCAAATTTCTCGCCGTAGAGATAATGACGCCAAACCTTTAATGCAAGTACGATAGCCGCCAATTCAAGATCGTGAATGGGGTATCGAATTTCACGTGGCTTCAATTGTCTCGAGGCGTATGCGATCACATGGCCTCGCTGCATAAGAACACATCCCAAACCTCTATGAGAGGCATCACAATATACAACGAAATCACCCGTACCTGAAGGTATCGTCAACACTGGAGCACTGGTCAGCCTTTTCTTCAACTCTAGAAAGCTAGACTCGCACTCCTCTGACCAAACAAATGGCGCATTCTTTTGCGTCAATTGAGTTATTGGCTTTGAAATACTGGAGAAATATTTGATAAATCTTCTGTAGTATCCGGCTAAGCCCATGAAACTGCGTATTTCTGGTACAGAAGTCGGTCTCGACCAACTGATCACAGCTTCCACTTTACTCGGATCTACAGAAATACCATCTCCAGAAATGATATGCCCCAAGAATACAACTCGATTCAACCAAAACTCACACTTTGACAATTTAGCATACAGTCGTTCGTTTCTCAACGTCTGCAAAACAATTCTGAGATGCTCTGCATGCTCATTTCTGTTCTTCGAATACACCAAAATATCATCGATGAAAACAATAACAAATTCATCCAAATATTTCTGAAACACTTGGTTCATCAAGCCCATAAATACCGCAGGAGCATTGGTTAAACCAAAAGGCATGACAATAAATTCTTAATGTCCATACCTGGTTCGAAATGCTGTCTTCGGTATATCTACATCTCGAACTCTGAGCTGATGATACCCAGAACGTAAATCAATCTTCGAATAGACCGAAGATCCCTGCAACTGATCGAATAGATCATCAATTCTAGGCAAAGGATATTTATTCTTGATCGTTGCCTTGTTCAGCTGCCGGTAGTCTATACACAATCGCATCGAACCGTCTTTCTTCCGCACAAACAGCACCGGAGCGCCCCAAGGAGATACACTAGGTCTGATATATCCCTTGGCTAGAAGATCTTCTAATTGTGCTTTCAATTCTTTTAGTTCGATGGGTGCCATCCTATACGGAGCTCTCGAAATAGGGACGGTTCCTGGTGTAAGATCAATACTGAAATCTACTTCACGAACCGGAGGTAATCCTGGGATTTCATCTAGAAAAATATCTGGAAATTCCCGCACTACTGGTATTTCTGCCAATGTCGGGCTCGACTTCTGCATGTCTACAGCATAAATAAAGAAACCATCTGCTCCTTTCTGTAACAATCTGTTCATAGTAAGAGCCGAAATCAAGGGAATCCGAGATCTGGAACCCTTCCCGTAGAATTTCCACTCGTCTGTCATCTCGGGTCTGAATCTGACAATCTTGTGGAAACAATCCACGGTAGCTCTGTACTTTGTTAGCATGTCAATACCGACTATACAATCAAAATCAGCTAGACCCAATACTATACAATCTAGGTCAATCTCATGCCCCTCAAACTGTAGAATGCAATGTCTAACCGTAGTTACAGATATCAATCCACTTCCCAACGGGGAATTAATAGACACAACATCTAGCAAAGACTCAACAGGCAAAGAATGCAACAATGCAAATCGCTCTGAAATGAATGTATGCGATGCACCTGTATCTATCAAGATATAAGCAGGATAACCATAAAGAGAGCAGTTACCTGCTATAACATCATCTGGTGCATCTTGTGCTTGCTCTTCTGTCAATGCAAACACTTGAGCCTGTTGCCTCGGGGGTTGAGTCACCGTCTGACTACCTCGGCCTCTGGGTGGAGTCTGTACTGGTGGAGGCTGAAAAGAGTGAACTGATGATGCCTGCCGCTCAAACTGAGGTACGGAACCGGATGCTCTTCCACTCTGGCCTTGCTGTACACTCCTCTGGGGACAGACTTTGGCAAAATGCCCCGGTTGCCTACAAATGTTGCATCGGCCTGTAACTCCCTGGCACTGTTCAGTTGCATGCCTACCTCCACAAGAATTGCAGTAGACACCTGAAGTCCTTGAACTTTGATCAAAACCAGTCTGTCTTGATCCGCTGGAGCTGGACGAACTGCTCCCAGGTCGCTTAAACTGTTTCCCCTTCGCCTTCAGCTGTTCTTTGCGTCCACTACTACTACCACCGCTTTCGAATCGAGGAGGAGGAACTTGGGATGGAGTTAGTGGCGGTCTCGGACTCGGTGCAACATAAGGAGCACTCCGCTGCCTCAACAATCCTGCTTCTGCACCTTTGGCTCGATTCAATGCATCCGAGAAATTATAGGGTCTCCCAGTATTGACCAACGTAAAGATATCTGGATTCAGGCCATTTATAAACTGATCTGCCATGGCCTCGTCATTTCCTGAAACATGGGGTGCAAAACGAAGCAGAGAAGAAAATTTGGCAACGTACTCTTCAATGTTTAATTGCCCTTGCCTCAGATTGGCAAATTCAGCACCTTTATCCTTGCGATAGGAGATGGGAAAGAACCGCTGATAGAATTCCGTCTTGAATCCCTTCCAAGTAATCTCGGTACCCCGCTGCTCTAAAGCTCTCTTAATGTTCAACCACCAATTCTTGGCTATATCTTGCAATTGGTGGCCAATTAGCTTTATTCTCTTCTCATCACTGTACTCCAAAGAATCGAATAGCATTTCAATGTCTTCAAGCCAACTTTCGCACTCGATGGAATTCTCGGTACCTTTTAATGTGGGAGGTCGAAAAGATTGGAATCGCTTCAGCAACGTCTCCATAGGGGTCGCCGTAACAACCATAGGATCTCCGGATGTGCTCCCCTGTTCTGGCGCTGCTGGTCGTAGAGGTACTGCTGCTCTTCTAGGTGGCATATCTAATAATCCAAAGGATTAGTATACAATATATACAACTGTCTCAGCCATCCTCTAGTCAGTTACCTCTGATCTAGAATCAGTTCTGATTCAGTTTATCACATGCTGAAAGAAATCAAACACAAACAACATGTAATAGGAAGGCAATAATCATGCTAGCACATCATAAGCAAGGAAGAAGACTCGTTCTACCCCGCTCATTCTATCCTATCTCAGTCTAAAGGAAATCTCTGCTCTGATACCACCTGTTGTGGGGACCCGGGCTCTAATTCTTTTTCTTGGGATTAAATGGATCGTTATTAAAACATGGGTCAAATTTTTGCTTTTTACAATAAATCAACGGTAACTAAGCGAACATAATTCTTAGTTTAACTTACAATATAAACATGAAGTACAAGTCTTGTTCTTACAACTAGTGTTCAATACCATCTATAAACAAACGGTAGTACAAGTCTAACAAAAGAACCACTAGTCCTCTGCTGCGCCCGAGATCACCACGCTATCACGATCATCTCTGTCTCGACCCAGATCCTGCCCCACCTGTTGTTATGCACACATACAGACATAACAACAGCCGGAAAACCGGTGAGAACAAATCCCAGTATAAACATGTATACATGCATTAAACAATCTAAAACATGAAACATGCTAATATGACTGTCATTCATATAAAATCATGCAATGCAAGTCTAATCATGTCTAGATGCGACTCGACTAGAACTCTAGGGATCCCGTTGTGAATAAGACGTCACTGGCTGTCACCTACCCTACCAATCGAGGTGTTGTACGTCTTATTCCTAGACTTCGGCCTGATCTGTATCCGCGTCTACAATAGGGGCGGTGATCTTCCCCTAAGCTGAGATATCGCCGAACATCTAGTAGTCTGCCTGATCTCCAGACTGCCCTATCTTAATGCATGAATACAAAATCTGTAAACAAGCATAATGCAATGCTACACGATCTGTAAACAAATCATAGCAAGATCTGAATACAAGTTCTATAAACAAATCTATAACAATCATAATCATATCAAGGTATGAACAATAAAACAAGTATGTGATTTTGGTTGGGAAACTCAAATGTGATCTCATTTGAGTCGTGATTCCCCAAACAAAACATGTACTATACCTTTCGTCGTAGAATCGCTGTCACGATCGCCAAGACGAATCTGAAATGGAAATGTTGAATACGCACTGTAGTGACCCGTTCCAGAATCACCTACTAATCAAGAACTAAGCATGCAATTAACTTAATTAATACTAATCAGAGATAATTGCGGAAAAGGCCAACAAACGATAGTTATACAAACCAATCGAAATCCAGAACAACTCACAAATATATTTGGTACAACCATATCGAAATAGAATAGTACTGAAAACTAAACCAACTAGATACTCACTGTCCTCCTCCTGCTCTTCCCGAGCCATCCAACCTGAGCCCTGCCCCGTGGGAATGGGGTGTCCAAGATAAACAAAACCGAGGACGTGAGCGATAAGAACGCCCAGTACAAAAGCATGAGTATACAAACCTATATGAAATGCACATGCTATGATATGATACCAGGGTAGTCAAGAAACAGGAGTAACAAAGGATCTCAAAATGCTCAGTCTAGAGGCGCCAAGTGGATAGTGCCGCGCGGTACTCCTCTGGGTCACTGCATCCACTACAAGAACAGACGTGGACCTAAAATGTCCCGGATCACCGAAGCCCTCCCGACCCGTCGGCCACTGTGTACTCTCGGTGTCCATGCGTCCACAAGACAAGACAGGGCTGAGCGGCCCCACAAGATATAGCTTATCTCGAAAGAGATACAGCTCAACTGTAAAGGCTATCTCGAAGGAGATACGGCTCAACATGAAATGCAACATGCAGTAATAAACGTGACATAATAGCATGCATCATATGACATATATCAATGCACCACATAATCATGCAACACATATAAGAATGTATACTCGACCAGGATATCTCGGATAGTACTTTCGTACCTCTATCACAGCAAGCCTAGCCTTACGCAACACCGCTAATCAGGTCTAGAACAAGCCTACGCATCAAAAGCATACCCAATGAACAATACTACCATGCTCAACTAGCAAAACCAGTACTACCAAAGGTTTAGGGTTTACCTTCGTCCGTCGACAGCCCTTTGATGTCGATTGCCTCGTAACTCAGGCGTCGCTACGCTACCAATCCTGGCAGCTCTTGGCTATCGCTCGACCAACAACTAACCCTAGAAACCTTCCAAACCTCTCAAAATGAGACACAACTTCAAGAATTGTCAATACAAAAATGAGGAATTCCGAGCACTATTTATAGGCTATGTTCGGATCCACCGAACACACTTCGGAACGTCCGAACTCCTACGTGTCCATCAGCTCTTGACACCTCACGATCGGATCCACCGAACCTACACTTCGGAACGTCCGAACTCCCACGTGTCCATCGGCTCTTGACACCTCATGATCGGATCCACCGAACCTACACTTCGGAACGTCCGAACTCCCACGTGTCCATCGGCTCTTGACACCTCATGATCGGATCCACCGAACTCACTTCGGATCGTCCGAACTCTTCGGTGCTACCGAACCATCTTCGGTCCGTCCGATCATGACCACGGTCAAAATTACACATTAAACCTTCTTAATCACCATTAATCCGTTAATTACCCAATTTGGAATTCGGGCTACTACATTCTCCCCCCCTTAAAAGATTTCGTCCTCGAAATCAGGCTTAGAGGATGAACATCGTTATTACATCTCAATTGTTGTTGAACACAACTGATCTAGAAAATCCCGAAAGACTCGATTCATCAGATCCATGAACACTGCTGGCGCATTCGTCAATCCAAATGGCATAACTAGAAACTCGTAATGCCCATATCGAGTACGAAATGCAGTCTTGGAAATATCATCATCCCTAACTCTCATCTGATGATAACCCGATCGCAAGTCAATCTTGGAGTAAACAGAGGTACCCTGAAGCTGAACGAACAAGTCATCAATACGAGGTAATGGATACTTGTTTTTGATCGTCACACGATTCAGCTGGCGATAATCAATGCACAATCGCATAGATCCATCTTTCTTCTTGACAAACAAGACTGGGGCTTCCCAAGGTGAAACACTCGGGCGAATATAACCTTTATCAAGAAGATCCTGTAATTGCTGCTTCAATTCTCTCATCTCTGACGGAGCAAGACGATAGGGGGCACGAGAAATCGGTGCAGTCCCTGGCATTAACTCAATGCCAAATTCCACCTCTCTAACTGGAGGAAAACCAGGAATCTCACCTGGGAAAACATCAGGAAATTCACAAACCACTGGAATATCCTCTATACCAACACTACCTGAGGAAGAATCAATCGCATAGATGAGGTAGCCTTCCCCGCCCGCCTCTAAAGCACGACAGGCTTTCAGAGCAGATACCACTGGCATCGGAGGTCGCGCTCCCTCACCATAGAAAAACCAACTAGAGCTCTCAGTCGTACGAAACTGAACAAGCTTCTGGTAACAATCCACGGTAGCTCGGTAGGTAGTCAATAGGTCTATACCTAGAATACAATCAAAATCTTCCATCTCCAAGATCATAAGATTCGCAATCAATTCGTTACCCTCAAAATCTAAGGGACAACCCATCACTAGACGCTTCGCTAACACCGAATGACCCATCGGAGTAGAAACAGAAAGAATGACGTCTAGAGAAACATACGGTAACTTATGACGCTTAACAAATCGTGCAGAAATGAATGTGATGCTCCGCTATCAATAAGAACAAAAGCAGGAATACCGCATAAATGAAAAGTACCTGCTATGACTCTCTCTCTGTCTCATCTGCAGCCTGATCCTGGTTCAGCGCAAAAACCTGACCTTGGGCACGAGGTCGAAGATTTGAACTACCCACTGCCTGACCCTGCCTCCTCTGCTGAACAGTCGTCTGAGATCCGGAACCAGATCCTACTCCACCTCGCAACTGAGGACAATTCTTCTTGAGATGACCCATCTCTCCGCACTGAAAACAAGCTCCCGCGGCTGATCGGCATTGCTCCGATGGATGGTTCTTCCCACAATGCACACAAGAAACCTTATTCTTATCAAAGCGGAAAACACCGCTAGACCGTGATCCAGATCCAGAAGAAGAAGAACCAGATTTCTTGAAAGACTGAGATCGAGGGCTCAAAGTACTCGGAGGTCGAGAAGAAAGAATAGCCCTACCACGCTGGAGACTGATCTCTGCCTGGCGACACCGGTTCACTAATCCATCATACGAAGTAGGATTATCACAGACAGTGACTCGATCAAAAATCTCCTGGTTAAGACCCTGGAGGAAATGGTCATACTTGGCCTCAGAACTGCCACTGATATGAGGGGCAAAAGGTAACAACTCGAAGAACTTCTGCTGATATTCATCAACAGACATACTCCCCTGCTTAAGATTCAGGAGCTCAATCGTCTTTGCCTGGCGAAGGGCTGGAGGAAAATACAGCTGCATGAAAGCTGCACGGAAATCGGCCCAAGTCACCCTACCCTGAGACTGGACTATCGGCGCAGAAGTCGATCGCCACCACTTGCGCGCACGGCCCTCGAGAAGAAAACTAAGGGTCTCTATCTTCTGCTCCTCGGTGCACTGGAATGCACGGAAACAACTCTCCATGCGCTCTAACCAATCCTCAGCATCATCGGGAGTCTCACCGCCGACTAAAGGCTTAGGCCCCATCTGAATGAAACGGTGCAAATCAAAACGCCTAGGACCATCCCGACGATGACGATGTTCACGATGACGTCTACGATCGTCCTGGTCACCCCAACGACCTACACTTCCCTGACTACTCTCATCACCAAAGTGGTCAGCCATCGCTACAAGATAGAATAGGGAAAATGGTAAAATGGTCAACGAAAATCCTAAAACAGAATCTATATCCCAAAATCGTAAGCATGCTCTGATACCATAAATGTAGTGACCCGTTCCAGAATCACCTACTAATCAAGAACTAAGCATGCAATTAACTTAATTAATACTAATCAGAGATAATTGCGGAAAAGGCCAACAAACGATAGTTATACAAACCAATGGAAATCCAGAACAACTCACAAATATATTTGGTACAACCATATCGAAATAGAATAGTACTGAAAACTAAACCAACCAGATACTCACTGTCCTCCTCTTGCTCTTCCCGAGCCATCCAACCTGAGCCCTGCCCCGTGGGAATGGGGTGTCCAAGATAAACAAAACCGAGGACGTGAGCGATAAGAACGCCCAGTACAAAAGCATGAGTATACAAACCTATATGAAATGCACATGCTATGATATGATACCAGGGTAGTCAAGAAACAGGAGTAACAAAGGATCTCAAAATGCTCAGTCTAGAGGCGCCAAGTGGATAGTGCCGCGCGGTACTCCTCTGGGTCACTGCATCCACTACAAGAACAGACGTGGACCTAAAATGTCCCGGATCACCGAAGCCCTCCCGACCCGTCGGCTACTGTGTACTCTCGGTGTCCATGCGTCCACAAGACAAGACAGGGCTGAGCGGCCCCACAAGATATAGCTTATCTCGAAAGAGATACAGCTCAACTGTAAAGGCTATCTCGAAGGAGATACGGCTCAACATGAAATGCAACATGCAGTAATAAACGTGACATAATAGCATGCATCATATGACATATATCAATGCACCACATAATCATGCAACACATATAAGAATGTATACTCGACCAGGATATCTCGGATAGTACTTTCGTACCTCTATCACAGCAAGCCTAGCCTTACGCAACACCGCTAATCAGGTCTAGAACAAGCCTACGCATCAAAAGCATACCCAATGAACAATACTACCATGCTCAACTAGCAAAACCAGTACTACCAAAGGTTTAGGGTTTACCTTCGTCCGTCGACAGCCCTTTGATGTCGATTGCCTCGTAACTCAGGCGTCGCTACGCTACCAATCCTGGCAGCTCTTGGCTATCGCTCGACCAACAACTAACCCTAGAAACCTTCCAAACCTCTCAAAATGAGACACAACTTCAAGAATTGTCAATACAAAAATGAGGAATTCCGAGCACTATTTATAGGCTATGTTCGGATCCACCGAACACACTTCGGAACGTCCGAACTCCTACGTGTCCATCAGCTCTTGACACCTCACGATCGGATCCACCGAACCTACACTTCGGAACGTCCGAACTCCCACGTGTCCATCGGCTCATGACACCTCATGATCGGATCCACCGAACCTACACTTCGGAACGTCCGAACTCCCACGTGTCCATCGGCTCTTGACACCTCATGATCGGATCCACCGAACTCACTTCGGATCGTCCGAACTCTTCGGTGCTACCGAACCATCTTCGGTCCGTCCGATCATGACCACGGTCAAAATTACACATTAAACCTTCTTAATCACCATTAATCCGTTAATTACCCAATTTGGAATTCGGGCTACTACACGCACTCTATCAATTTCTAATCTAAATCAACACATAACCAATTCAATACGTGATCTCGATACAATTTGACGGCATAACGACGTAATTCTCGATACCGGTCAATCAAATTCTTAACATATATCAATATAGATTAATATCCAATATCCACAATCAATAATCGATCTCATGAGTACATCATATCCTCAAAAATCTGCACAATCTATATTCAATATATGCTGGAATTCGAAACCATCACATACGATATCTGTTTTACGATCCGTTTACGTTACTATGGTAACCATCACTTCAAGAACACATCTTAAAGCTTAAATCATAATTCTCCCAACTCATATATGTCAAAACATGCTGGAATCGAAGAAAACTTACATCACCTTGTAGCTAATAAAGAGACGAGTTCAAAACCACAATCGGATTTAAATTTGGATGTGTAAATCTTACACAAGCTCTATTCTAAGGTAGAAAGTAGCTTACCTTTTCCTAAGACTATCCTCGGTGGTCTGCTGATAGAATGGCAGAGAAAGAAGACCATTTATATATATATTGCATGATTCGATACACATGGCTCATCCTTTGCAATACACGTCTCGCGCATATGCGCGGCATTACTCGCGCATGTGCGCGAGACCTACTGTCTCGACAACTTGGCAGAATTTCACCCTCGCGCATATGCGCCATTAAACTCGCGCATATGCGGCAATGTTTCTGGACGCTCCGCGCATATGCGCCACTAAACACGCGCATATGCGCCAAGGCTGCTGTACATGTCGCGCATATGCGCCACTCTTTCCGCGCATATGCGCCAATGCTACTGGAATTCTCATGCATATGCACGCATTCCTTCGCGCATATGCGCCATAGCTTCGGCCTTCCTTATTCTTTTGACTATCTTTCACATCTTTATTATACATTTCCCTTTCTTTTCGAGTCCAATGAAATACATCTACAATCATCTTAATTATCAACGAATCCATCAGATTATGATAACTAAATCTTCGAGCCTTACATTTCTCCCCCTCTAAGAAATGATTTCGCCCTCGAAATCGCACATCATTCTATCAATGAAAGCATCAAAAATAATAATATCAAAGTTAGATCAATACTTACATTATTGAAATAATTCGGGGTGTTTCTGTCGCATGTTGGCTTCTGTCTCCCATGTCGCTTCTTCAGCGCCGTGACGACTCCATTGGACTTTCACTAGGGGAATATTCTTCGTTCTGAGCTTCTTTTCTTTCCGATCAAGAATCTGTATCGGTTGTTCCACATAGCTCAATGTCTGATCAAGTTCAGCTTCGTCAGGTTGAATGACATGAGAAACATCTGGCATATACTTACGCAACATCGATACATGAAAGACATCATGTATCCCAGATAGAGAAGGAGGAAGTGCAAGTCGATAAGCTCGATCGCCAATCTTCTCAAGAATCTCGTAAGGACCAATGTATCGAGGAGATAGTTTCCCGCGTTTGCCAAATCGAACAACGCCTCTGAATGGAGAAATCTTTAAGAATACTCTATCTCCCGCCTCAAATACTAACGGTCTACGTCTGATATTGGCATACTTTGCTTGTCGATCTTGTGCTGTCTTCATCCTCTTCTGAATGAGTTTTACCTTCTCTGTCATGTCACGAATCATATCTGGCCCAAGTTCTGGTACCTCTGAGATGTCATCCCAGTATAGCGGAGATCTGCACTTCTTGCCATATAAAGCTTCAAACGGTGCCATCTCGATACTCGTCTGATAGCTATTATTGTAAGAAAATTCGCAAAGAGGTAGGGAGTCTTGCCAACTAATGCCAAAATCTAGCACTACGGCTCTCAACATATCCTCTAGTGTCTGGATAGTCCGTTCTGACTGTCCGTCTGTCTGAGGATGATAAGCAGTACTCAGGTGTAATGTCGTACCCAAAGCCTGCTGTAAACTGTGCCAGAAGTGTGAAGTGAATCGTGGATCACGGTCTTATACAATAGACTTCGGCACTCCATGTAATCTGACTACCTCTCGAACATAAATCTCCGCCATCTGATCCTGTCTATACGTCATTCTGTATGGAATGAAACAAGCAGATTTGGTCAATCTGTCAATAATAACCCAAATCGCATCGCAGCCTCTGGATGATCGAGGTAACTTCGTCACAAAATCCATGGAAATGTGAATAGCTAAACTTTGAAGTAAACCTCCGGGTTTCTTCCTCTCGGCCTTCACCTGTTGGCAATTTAAGCATTTAGACACATACTCTGCGATGTCTGACTTCATCTGTTTCCACCAGAACTGTGTCTTCAGATCATTATACATCTTCCTGCCACCAGGATGAATACTGAACCGACTGCAATGTGCCTCAGACATAATCTGATGTCTTAAGTCTGAAACATCTGGCACTACAAGACGGTTATTGACGTACAACACATGATCACGTACCTGATATTCTGATACATGTCCTGCTCTGACCATCTGAATCGATCTTTGTACATTTTGATCGGTTCGTTGAGCTTCTTTAGTCCTCCTGATCAAGTCCGGCTCAACCTGAATAGCAGCAAGTCGTAGTGGCTTCTTATCTGTATCAAATGCTAATCCAGAGAAACAGCAACTTTCAACTAATTTTGTAACTCCTATCGTCGATAAGGACAAGGCACATACCTTTCGGCTCAAGGCATCTGCTGCTGCATTTGACTTTCCTGGGTAATATTTGATTTCACAGTCAAAGTCTTTCAGAAGATCTAGCCATCTACGCTGCCTCATATTCAGTTCTGATTGAGAAAATAGGTACTTCAGGCTTTTGTGATCGGAGAAGATTTCAAATTTCTCGCCATAGAGATAATGATGCCAAATCTTTAATGCAAATACGATAGCCGACAATTCCAGATCATGAATGGGGTATCGAACTTCATGTGGCTTCAATTGTCTCGAGGCGTATGCGATCACATGGCCTCGCTGCATAAGAACACATCCCAAACCTCTATGAGAAGCATCACAATACACAACGAAATCACCCGTACCTGAAGGTATCGTCAACACTGGAGCACTAGTTAGCCTTTTCTTCAGTTCTAGGAAGCTAGACTCGCACTCCTCTGACCAAACAAATGGTGCATTCTTTTGCGTCAATTGAGTTATTGGCTTTGCAATACTTGAGAAATCTTTGATAAATCTTCTGTAGTATCCGACTAAGCCCATGAAACTGCGTATTTCTGGCACAGAAGTCGGTCTCGACCAACTGATCACAGCTTCCACTTTACTTGGATCTACAGAAATACCATCTCCAGAAATGATATGTCCTAAGAAGACCACTCGATTCAACCAAAACTCACATTTTGACAATTTAGCATACAGTTGCTCGTTTCTCAACGTCTGCAAAACAATTCTGAGATGCTCTGCATGCTCATTTCTGTTATTCGAATACACCAAAATATCATCGATGAAAACAATAACTAATTCATCCAAATATTACAGAAACACTCGGTTCATCAAGCCCATAAATACCGCAGGAGCATTGGTTAAACCAAAAGGCATGACAATAAATTCGTAATGTCCATACCTGGTTCGAAATGCTGTCTTTGGTATGTCTATATCTCGAACTCTAAGCTGATGATACCCAGAACGCAAATCAATCTTCGAATACACAGAGGATCCCTGCAACTGATCAAATAAATCATCAATCCTAGGCAAAGGATATTTATTCTTGATCGTTGCCTTGTTCAGTTGCCTGTAATCAATACACAACCGCATCGATCCATCTTTCTTTCGCACAAACAGCACCGGAGCGCCCCAAGGAGATACACTAGGTCTGATATATCCCTTGGCTAGAAGATCTTCTAACTGTGCTTTCAATTCTTTTAGTTCGATGGGTGCCATCCTATATGGAGCTCTCGAAATAGGGACGGTACCAGGTACAAGTTCAATGCTAAAATCTACCTCTTGAACCGGAGGTAACCCTGGGATCTCATCTGGAAAAATATCTGGAAATTCCCGTACTACTGGCAGATCTGCCAATGCCGGGCTCGACTTCTGCATATCTACAGCTTAAACAAAGAAACCATCCGCTCCTTTCTGTAACAATCTGTTCATAGTAAGAGCCGAAATCAAGGGAATTCGAGATCTGGAACCCTTCCCATAGAATTTCCACTCGTCTGTCATCTCGGTTCTGAATCTGACAATTTTGTGGAAACAATCCACGGTGGCTCTGTACTTTGTTAGCATGTCAATACCGACTATACAATCAAAATCAGCTAGACCCAACACTATACAATCTAGGTCAATCTCATGCCCTTCAAACTGTAGAATGCAATGTCTAACCGTAGTTACAGATATTAATCCACTTCCCAACGGAGAATTAATAGACACCACATCTAACAAAGACTCAACAGGCAATGAATGCAACAATGCAAATCGCTCTGAAATGAATGTATGCGATGCACCTGTATCTATCAAGATATAAGCAGGATAACCATAAAGAGAGCAGTTACCTGCTATCACATCATCTGGTGCATCTTGTGCTTGCTATTCGGTCAATGCAAACACTTGGGCCTGTTGCCGCGGAGGTTGACTCACTGTCGGACTACCTCGAGCTCTGGGTTGAGTCGGTGCTGGTGGAGGCTGAAAAGAGTGTACCGATGACGCCTGCCGCTCAAAATGAGGTACTGACCCGGATGCTCGTCCACTCTGGGCTGGCTGTACACCTCTCTGTGGACAGACTTTGGCAAAATGCCCCGGTTGCCTACAAATATTACATCGGCCTGTAACTCCTTTGCACTGTTCAGTTGCATGCCTACCTCCACAAGAATTACAGTAGACGCCTGAAGTCTTTGAACTTTGATCAAAACCAGTCTGTCTTGATCCGCTGGAGCTGGACGAACTGCTCCCAGGTCGCTTAAACTGTTTCCCCTTCGCCTTCAGCCGTTCCTTTCTGCCACTGCTACTACCGCCACTTTCAAATCTTGGAGGAGGAACTTGGAATGGAGGTAGTGGCGGTCTTGGACTCGGTGCAACATACGGAGCACTCCGTTGCCTAAGCAATCCTGCTTCAGCTCCTTTGGCAAGATTCAATGCATCCGAGAAATTATCGGGTCTCCCAGTATTGACCAACGTAAAGATATCCGGATTCAGGCCATTTATACACTCATCCGCCATGGCCTCGTCATTGCCTGAAACATGGGGTGCAAAACGAAGCAAAGAGGAAAATTTAGCAACGTACTCTTCAATGTTCAATTGCCCTTGCCTCAGGTTTGCGAATTCAGCGCCTTTATCTTTACAGTATGATACAGGGAAGAATCGCTGATAAAACTCGGTCTTGAATACCTTCCAAGTAATCTCGGTACCCCGCTGCTCTAAAGCTCTCCTAATGTTCAACCACCAATTCTTTGCTATATCTTGCAATTGATGGCCAATTAGCTTTATTCTCTTCTCGTCACTATACTCCAAAGAGTCGAAAAACATTTCAATGTCCTCAAGCCAACTTTCGCACTCGATGGCATTCTCGGTACCTTTTAATGTGGGAGGTCGAAAGGATTGGAATCGCTTCAACAACGTCTCCATAGGGGTCGCCGTAACGTCCATAGGATCTCCGGATGTGCTCCCCTGTTCTGGTGCTGCTGGTCGTAGAGGCACAACTGCTCTTCTAGGAGGCATATCTAATAAACCAACGGATTAGTAGACAAAATATACAACTGTCTCAGCCATCCTCTAGTCAGTTACCTCTGATCTAGAATCAGTTCTGATTCAGTCTTAACCAATACATGCTGTAATCATTCTGATAACAAACAACATGTAGTAAGGAAAGCAATAAACATGCTAGCACATCATAGAGCAAGGAAGAAGACTCGATCTACCCCGCTCATTCTATCCTATCTTAGTCTAAAGGAACTCTCGGCTCTGATACCACCTGTTGTGGGGACCCGGGCTCTAATTCTTTTTCTTGGGATTAAATGGATCATTAATATAAAAAGTGGGTCAAATTTTCGCTTTTTACATTAACTCAAATGTAACTAAACAACATCAGTTCTTTATTTATTTTACAACATACAAACATAATATACATGTCTTATTCTGTATGTACTCAACTAACCAGTATTAAAAGACAGTACTTAATAAAAGACAACTACTGGTCCATCTGCTACGCCCGAGATCTCCACGCTAACACGATCATCTTTGTCTCGACCCAGATCCTGCCCCACCTGTTTTTATGCACACATACAGACATAACAACAGCCGGAAAACCGGTGAGAACAAATCCCAGTATAAACATGTATACATGCAGTAAAACAAGCTAAAACATGAAACATGCTAATATGAATGTCATTCATATATAATCATGAAATGCGAGTCTAATCATGTCTAGATGCGACTCGACTAGAACTCTAGGGATCCCGTTGTGAATAAGACGTCACTGACTGTCACCTACCCTACCAATCGTGGTGCTGTACGTCTTATTCCTAGACTTCGGCCTGATCTGTATCCACGTCTACAATAGGGGCGGTGATCTTCCCCTAAGCTGAGATATCGCCGAACATCTAGTAGTCTGCCTGATCTCCAGACTGCCCTATCTTAATGCATGAATACAAAATCTGTAAACAAGCATAATGCAATGCTACATGATCTGTAACCAAAGCATAGCAAGATCTGTATACAAGTTCTATAAACAAATCTATAAACAATCATAATCATATTCAGATATAAACAATAAAACAAGTATGTGATTTTGGTTGGGAAACTCAAATGTAATCTCATTTGAGTCGTGATTCCCCAAACAAAACATGTACTATACCTTTCGTCGTAGAATCGCTGTCACGGTCGCCAATACGTATCTGAAATGGAAATGTGGATACGCACTCTATCAATTTCTAATCTAAATCAACACATAACCAAATCACTACGTGATCCCAATAAAATCTGACGGCATAACGACGTAATTCTCGATACCGGTCAATCAAATTCTCAACAGATATCAACACTATCTTATTCTCAATCATAACCCAATACAATATCCATTCAAAACACAATAATTCTGTCCCAACAATTCATAAATCATACTGAAATTCATAGGAAATGCATATGATATCATTTCTTTGATCCGTTTACAAATATATCATGCTCAATACGTCAAGAACACAATATAACTATCATATTCTCATTTCCCAAACATCTGAATTTCAAAACTTGTTGAAATTACATAAAACTTACATCACTTTGTAGCTAATAACGAGAGGAGCTCAAAACCGAAGTCGGATTTGAATTTGGATAAGTAAATCTTACAAAAACTACAATTCAACCGTATGAAGAAATGGAAGCTTTCCTCTGCAACTCTCGATTATTCTGATGGTATGAAAGAAATTTCGTGCCAAGATATATATATACAATGCATGCCTCAATACACATGGAAAATTTTATGAAGTACACGTCTCGCGCATATGCGCGGCATTACTCGCGCATGTGCGCGAGACCTACTGTCTCGGCAGATTTAACACTCGCGCATATGCGCCACTTATCTCACGCATATGCGCGAGACCTTCGTCTCGGCATTTCCTGAATTTTGACAACTCGCGCATTTGCGCGCTTTGTCTCGCGCATATGCGCGAGATATTCGCATCTTTAAAAATAGAAAACGCCCCCCTCGCGCATATGCGCGCCTCATCTCGCGCATATGCGCGAAGGCTTCGACTTCCTTCGCGCACAGCCGCGCATTTCTCCGCGCACATGCGCCAAGGCTTCGACTCTTCACATCTTATTATGGTATTTTCTTACCTTTCTCATGTCTTTCCTACTCCCATTCTACTTAGTGTTTCTCATGCAATGTCATGCACTCTCACACCTTCGAATATCGTATTAATGAAGACTAATAAATCTTGAACCTTACATAAATAGAACTTTGAGAACACTTTTGCGTGCTATTCTTAAAAGAACTTGGACTGACATTTCTATGCACTTTATTTTGGGGTTGCCTAGGACTAAGAAGGGGAGGGATTCTATTTATGGATTACTTTATGGGCTAAACTTTGCACAATAAAGTTGTAATCTACTACTTGTCATCCTCAAACGGATGGACAAACTGAAGTTGTAAATAGAACTTTGGGAACACTTTTGCGTGCTATTCTTAAAAGAACTTGGACTGACATTTCTATGCACTTTATTTTGGGGTTGCCTAGGAATAAGAAGGGGAGGGATTCTATTTTTGGAATACTTTATGGGCTAAACTTTGCTCAATATTGTTGTAATCTACTACTTGTCATCCTCAAACGGATGGACAAACTGAAGTTGTAAATAGAACTTTGAGAACACTTTTGCGTGCTATTCTTAGAAAGAACTTGGACTGACATTTCTATGCACTTTATTTTGGGGTTGCCTAGGACTAAGAAGGGGAGGGATTTTATTTTTGGATTACTTTATGGGCTAAACTTTGCTCCATATTGTTGTAATCTACTACTTGTCAACCTCAAACGGATGGACAAACTGAAGTTGTCAATAGAACTTTGGGAACACTTTTGCGTGCTATTCTTAAAAAGAACTTGGACTGACATTTCTATGGAATTTATTTTGGGGTTGCCTAGGACTAAGAAGGGGAGGGATTCTATTTATGGATTACTTTACGTCAATCCATTTATAGATTACTTTATGGGCTAAACTTTGCTCAACATTGTTGTAATCTACTACTTGTCATCCTCAAACGGATGGACAAACTGAAGTTGTAAATAGAACTTTGAGAACACTTTTGCGTGCTACTCTTAAAAAGAACTTGGACTGACATTTCTATGGACTTTATTTTGGGGTTGCCTAGGACTAAGAAGGGGAGGGATTCTATTTATGGATTACTTTATGGGATAAACTTTGCACAATAAAGTTGTAATCTACTACTTGTCATCCTCAAACGGATAGACAAACTTAAGTTGTAAATAGAACTTTGAGAATACTTTTGCGTGCTATTCTTAAAAGAACTTGGACTGACATTTCTATGCAGTTTATTTTGGGGTTGCCTAGGACTAAGAAGGGGAGGGATTCTATTTATGGATTACTTTATGGGCTAAACTTTGCACAATAAAGTTGTAATCTACTACTTGTCATCCTCAAACGGATGGACAAACTGAAGTTGTAAATAGAACTTTGGGAACACTTTTGCGTGCTATTCTTAAAAGAACTTGGACTGACATTTCTATGCACTTTATTTTGGGGTTGCCTAGGACTAAGAAGGCGAGGGATTCTATTTTTGGATTACTTTATGGGCTAAACTTTGCACAATAAAGTTGTAATATACTACTTGTCATCCTCAAATGGATAGACAAACTTAAGTTGTAAATAGAACTTTGAAAACACTTTTGCGTGCTATTCTTAAAAGAACTTGGACTGACATTTCTATGCACTTTATTTTGGGGTTGCCTAGGACTAAGAAGGGGAGGGATTCTATTTATGGATTACTTTATGTGTAATAGCCGAGCCCGGTGTACGGTACGATTTAAGTTTCGTTTGTTATTTGGGATATTTGATTAGATGTTCAGAGTGTATTTTTGGGCTATAGTATTGTTAGTTTTATTGTCTTGAGGTGTTGGTTGATGTTGGTTGTTCGTTTCAGAGTTTCGGTTTGATTTTTGTTGCATGGGAATAGTGTTTTGCCGTGAGCACACCGCACCCGCGGTGATGTAGAGACCGCCCCTGCGGTAGAGACCGCACCCGCGCTGCTTGCGTCGCCGCACCCGCGCTGTTCGTGTTCCAGAATTTTTGAGTATGCCGTAACTTAGGCGCACCCGCGGTCCTTGTGTTGGCGCACCCGCGGTGAAGGTATGGGCGAGATATTTAGTCGATTTTGGAGTGGTTGGCTATCACTTTTCCTTTTTCTTTCCTTCTCATTTTCGCATTTTCTCTCCATTTTAGGGTTTTTCATCATTTCTTTCCTTTCCTATCTTCGATTCAAGCGTTTGTTTGGAATTTCGACTTGAGTTCGACGTTCTCCTTGGTGCTAGGAAGCTTGGGTAAGCTTTTGGTGCGATTCTGTTAAGGTTGTAAATTAAGAGTTGTTTAGGTTGGTTGTTTATGTGGATTTATGGATTATTTAGCTTGTAATCTTGGATATTTAGTTGATATTGGTGTTATTTGTGGATTATTTGTTGTAGGTGGTGATCAAGAGCTAAGTTGAGGTGTTTGTTGTGGTTTGTAAGTGGAAATTCATTCCTTTTGCTCACATGATTTTATATGTATGTGTTTCAAAGAGTTTATTGTGTTATTCCCTTTCATTTGATCCATAGTATGTATTGTTATATGTATTGGAGGCATTGTATGTCTCATTATTGATTAAAGGGAATACAAAGAGATATATAGAGTTCAAAGTGATTGTTAAAACCAGAGAAGAGTTTAAATGTTTTCGGATTGATAAATACATAGTCAGAGATTGCATGCAATATTAGATGATCATCGCCCAGAGGCTTATATCCCTCAGAGTTATCGGTATTTATATCGATTTGGGATACGAGCAACCCCAGAGCAGAGATACTATTGATATCAATCCCCAGAGCAAAAGAGAAATACCATCATATTTTATGCTATTGCTATATTATTGATATTCAGAGTTTACAGTTCAGAGTTGATGGTATTTATGATTTCAAAGAGATGTTTATCAGAGTTATTGTTCATTGCTATATAAGAGTTCCACTTGCTGAGATTTATTCTCATTTCAGTTATTTTCATGTGATGCAGATCAGAGTGGTGCCTCGGGACGTTGACTGTAGATCGGGGGTCATATGCATACACCGTTGGAAGGAGGATTTTGGCATGATCATAGAATGATGTTTTGTTTTTGTTATGTCATTTAAATGATCATGTTGTTATTTTGTAAAGATATTTGATGAAATGTATTTTGAAACTCCTTCCGTATATTTTAAAGAGAAAAATTTTATTTCCGCTGCGTATTTATTTTAAAAGAGGATCGGGGTGTCACATTTAGTGGTATCAGAGCGGTGTTCTTCGGACCAATGCATATGACTTCGTCTACTTTCAACTGTCCGGGTATGTTTTCTTTGCATCTATCTATTGTTATGTATTGATTGGTGTCTTGTGAGCATTGTAGAGTTTAGGATGCCTCCTAAGCGTAAGGCGTCAGAGGGGGAGGATAGTTCGTCCTCGAGAGTTGTCGACGAGTTCGGCAAGTTACTGAAGGAGCAGGCTAAGGTACACAGTGAGCAGATCCAGCAGTTGCTTAGACTGCAAGGAGCAGGCCAGGGCAGAGGCCAAGGTAGAGGGCAGGTTGCTCCAGTAGCAGTTGGTTCTGATGCTATCTTTTCTGCGTTTAAGAGGATGGATCCACCCGAGTTTCCAGGCAGCTCCGATCCTTTAGCTGCAGTAGAGTGGGTCAAGGCT